>NC_141602.1:43965610-44124829 GCF_047967505.1 Dipteris shenzhenensis | reverse complement strand
TGAGTGTCCATATAAGGGGCAATCTAATTAGCCCATCACATGTGCACCAGTGTCTAATACACCACCACCATTGTGCACAAGGTGTGGTGTGGACCATCTTTTTAAGGATTTCCTAATGAGAAGGCCATCTAAGTCCACAAGCCTTAACTTGTCAACAAGCATTGAGAGAGGCCAAGTGTCATCGGTATCCTTTGCAAGCTAACACCCTTAATAAAGAGATTTGCAAACAAGCCAAAAGGGATAAAGCTAGCACATCACAGCCTAGGGAGGCAACTAAATCAGTGAGTAAGCACCAAGGGTGCAATGAAGATTGGGAAGGGACATAATAAAAAGGTTATCATCCAAAATGGGTGGATGAAGACATGGCCTCCCTAGCAACATCATCTTTATCTGGTGGTACTTTCTCAAACAATGGTAACAAAAAGCATCTGCATGAGGCAAATGAGGGAACAATAAGGGCCTCAGCCCATGGCCAAGCCACAACACCTAAGGGCCATAGTGAATATCCCAAACCATGGTGGAGAAACAATGTCTCACTGAGGCACAAAAAATGGTACACAGGTGCCAAGAGGAATGTGAGTAGAGGCTCAAGGCAAGCAAGAGTGTTGATACAATTCATCCAAGGCATGAGATAACCAATCGAACCTCAAAAGCCTTGCAAATACCTGAAAGGGTAGATGAAGAAGGTGTTTCATGCCCTTCAATTTAGGGATCCACCCTAATGTAGCGGATGTTTGAAGAAGACCCTGACCTACAACACTTAAAAGAGGATGATGGTAGGTCCTTTTATGGTTTTGAGGAGCCAAAATCAATCAAATTGGACCCAACCATGGGGCCATGAGACATTGCTAGTTTAGCCTGATTTTTATCCCACAAATGTGAAGATACCTATTGCAACATTGCTCTGAGGCAACCCAACCCTTTGGAGAGATCTTTGTGATTGGATCTTGGGGTGCCAACTCCCTTTAGTAAGAAAACCTATCAAAATCTTGAGTATGAGATGAATTTAACAATATGCCATGAGTAGAAATTATTCAAATTAACATGGTTGTGTTCTACACTAGAAGAGCTTCAAATATGTCCTTACACCTTGAAATTTGGGTAATATATTAAAATTTTACATCAATTTGAAAAGAGATAGGTTTTCATATTTTAGTGTATTTTTTGTTTCCCC
Organism: Dipteris shenzhenensis; assembly: GCF_047967505.1. Lineage (NCBI taxonomy): Eukaryota > Viridiplantae > Streptophyta > Polypodiopsida > Gleicheniales > Dipteridaceae > Dipteris > Dipteris shenzhenensis. The sequence goes on along the minus strand of NC_141602.1, from coordinate 44,123,655 downwards.
CCCCCCCCCCAATCCAAAAGACCCCCCCCTTGGGCCTCACATATTATGAAAAATATGTACAAATCTTAAAATCTTGTGCATTTTTCAAGGTATATACCTTATATTTTGTGGGAGGGGGGACATGAAATTTTCATATTTTTCCCTTGCATATTTGAAAAATTTTAAGGAAATCCATGCATATAATATATGGACCTTGTCCTCCCATACCTTGGATTTTGGATGAGGGTACTAACATATTACATATTAAGTTGGCACCCAAGGATTGGATGAAGGGGCAAATAGTGACACCGTAGTCCACTAATCCTAAGAATGTTGAATCTCCCAATCAAGCTCAAGACCTTCCAAGGGTTCTAGTCAACAAGCTGGGACAATACTTTGGTCTTGAAGACTCTTGCTGTGCTCCTATACCTGAGTTAGAAGACTCACTAAATTGGATGCATACAGTAGCTACAATAGATCTGTCAAATGTTAAAGGAACTCAATTTATGCACCTTGACAATGATAAACGTACTACCATTACACCTTTTTACACCATAAGAGCGATACTTGCAATTGATGAATTATTTTCACTGGCAACTTTCTTAGAAGCAACTTGGGCTCAACAAAAGCAAAAGATCTCTAAGACACTACGGTCCTACTCACATTTTCTCCAGAGGACATACATCACTTTATTACGCTAAGACAATGGAAGTTGAATAGGCTAGAGGATGTAATTAGCAAAGGCACCAGAAAGATGGGATTAGGAAGGACTACTGTAAGCTCAAAGATCTTACGATGGTAGTGTGGATCCCTAAGCATCATCAACATGGCAGCCCACCTTCTCGTGCTTGTATCATGGCCAGCTTCACCCCTCTAAACCCACAAAAATTAGAGGAGAGACCTAAAAGGTCTAAGTGTACAACACTGACAATGAAGCATTCACCAGCAGTAGGTACATAAGAGCCTACTCCTAAAAAGGGACTAGTAACACAAGAACCTACTGCAAGGTCCACAAAGAGCAAGGCAATGCTAGTTCAATGCCTTCATTAGTTTTTCCCACAAAGAAAACAAACCAACTTCTTCCGTATGACATTCAGTCAACTCCATAGCAGTCAACCCACAAGAACCTACTCCTAAAAATGGACTAGATCCACAAGCACCTACTATATACTAGAGACCTTAACAAATGTTTCTACCATGGAAAGAAAATATTCATCAACAAAGGGTAGGCAACCCTAATAACTTCATCAAGGTCTAGGACCCGTCAAGGACACATCAACCCCTTGTTATCCCAAGGCAGTCCTCCACATAAGGGACAATAAGTGGTCCTACACCAATAGCTCTACAAGTTGAGTTTGATTGGAAGGTGATTCGATGCAATCAATATGGGTTCGGATGAGTTTCTTGTGAACCTCAATGATTTTTTCCACATTCCCTTACTAACACCACCATTAACTATCTAACTCTGAATCATCCTCTTCTCTTTATTTTGCCTTCCTCTTTTTCTTATTACTTCTAGCTTAGAAGCCTTTCCTAGATCCCATATGCTACAAGCCTCTTCAACCATAGTCCTCATTTTAGAAGTTTGTATAAGTTATTATCAAATTCCTCTAGATGGATTTGATGACTCAGACAAAGAGAGCTCCAGATTGCATCAAAATATTATTGGGCTACAAAACAACTTCAAACAAAAGCCACAATACTGTGTAATCCATCCACTGGACTCAAAAGAAAAGCTCTTATGAAAATATCAAGAAAAGCATGGCATGTCAGAAACATAGTCTGATGAGAATTCCATATATATCCTAGTCAATTCAAATATTGGACTTGTAGAGGAGCATGATAATACATTCATACTTACCCCATTAACATGAACCCCACTAGAATCTTACCTCAACCCCTACTAACAACTTTTTCCTAATAACTTACCCCATAGATTTTTCTTTTTCTTTTTCTTCTTCCTTCTTTGAATGGTCACAAGTACTCAACTCATCTCACTCAAACCTTGAGGTGTTGGTTCCAGGAGAATCATTCAGCGTACTGCACAAGAAAGACTACTTTACAAGATCTTCGTTGTTTGACAACACTCTAACAACCATGAACCTTGCATGATCCAGAGGATTAGATCGAGGAAGGGGGGCATGTTAATCGATTGGTTGATAGTATGCCACCATTGGTTAGTGATGTCATTTGATGGATAGTGGCAAGTCCATAGAACTAGGATTGTGTCTTGGAGCTAAATAGGCCCAAGTTGATTCTAAAGAATGAGGAAAGAGAGTGGTATAAAGAGATTAGGGTTGTCCCTCCCTTCAAAAGGTGACATGTATAAAAGGCCAAGTGGTTGACTTTGGTCTTCATTATTGGATGCACAGGTTTTGAATACAAGCTCCCTCTTCTCTTCCAAGAGTGTTTTTGGGTGTTCTTTGTGTTTGCCACTCCATCCCCATTCGTTCTCCTTCCCTTCTCCCTCTCTTCTCCCCTCTCCCCTTTCCCTCCTTCTCTCATGGATACACATTGCAACAATTAGGGAGCCACTTGAGTGACAGTTGCAGATGGCTCGTGCTTTGCATTGCTCTCACAAGGAGTAGTTTGGAGTGGAGGCCAGGTGAACACCAATTGCGTTAGAGCACACTGACCTCACCTGAGCTCATTCCATCTAGACCTATCAAATGGGCATCCCCACTACATAAAAGTGCTCTTAACAAAAGCAAAACAGAAGAGAGAGAGAGAGAGAGAGAGAGAGAGAGAGAGAGAGAGAAGAGAGCCACACAAGTTTTGGTGGGTGCAGAATACCCAAATCTTCTATGTCATCTATATATATGTGTGTTTGAGTATTGTACATAACCGGGGTTAAGGCATAGTGTCCTTTAACCACCACAAACTCCCACTTAAAGGCCAATGTGCCTTTAAGGGAGAACAACCAGTGAGCATACTATCCAATGCCCATCAATACATGACAATACTCAAACTGTTGACTAGGTAGACTGTTCGTCAGCATATCTATAGGGCTATCATCTGTATTAACCTTGACAATCTCTATGCGCTTGTCCTCAAGTACCTCCCTGACCTCAATGTGTTTGGTCCATGCATGAAAGACCGGATCCTGTGCTAGCTGAATAGCACTCATGGAATAACTATGCAATGTCGATACACCTGTATGAATCCCCAAATCTCCCACTAGCTGATCAAGCCATATAGATTCCTTGCAACCCTCTATGGCTACAACATACTCGCCCTTTGTGGTAGACAAAGCAAGACACTTCTATGTGCGAGACATCCATGACATTGCACCACCTGCAAAGGTGAACACATAACTGTGGATCTCCTACTATCGGCATGCCCTGTATGGGCTGAATCTATGTACCCAAGTATACACATCTCTCCTCTGCCAAAGCAGTCTCCTTGGTACCCTTCATGTGCATCATGATGCACTTAACTGCCTCCCAATGACTCTGTCTTGGATTAGCCATATACTGGGTAACAACTCCCATTGCAAATACGATGTCCAATCTAGTAGCTATCATAGCATATATAATACTCCCAACCATTGATGCATAAGCAACCTTGGCCATCATGGCCCTCACCTCATTTGATTTGGGACTATCTACCTAACTCAGTTTCACATATGGAGGCAATGGAGTACTTACCGCCTTCCCTCCCTCCATATTGAAATGCTGCAACACTTTTGTGACATACTGCTTCTGTGAAAGCACAAGGAGTTTCCTACTCCGGTCACGCGTGATGTGCATACTAAGAGTATGACTTGCAGGTCCCAAATCCTTCATGTTAAAGGCCTCATGCAACTTGGCCTTCAATGCATCTAGCTCATAAGTGTTCATGCTAGTTAATAGTACATCATCCACATAAAGTGCCATGAGTATCATGCTATTATCCTTAGCCATTTTAGTGTAGAGGCAATGATCAATCTCACTTCTTCTCAAACCTTGGGACCGAATGAAAGCATCAAAGTTCTGATACCATTATCTAGGCGCTTGGTTAAGGCCATAAAGACTCTTTTTCAGCTTCCAAACCAAATTCTCGTTGCCCTTTTCTTCAAAGCCTTTCGGTTGTACCATGTCAATTTCCTCATGCAGATCCCCATGCAAGAAAGCTTTCTTGACATCCATCTGCATAAGCTCCATATCCTCTCCTACCACAAGTCCAAGTACACATCTAAGTGTGATCATCTTCACAACTAGAGATAAAATATCATCAAATTACACACCCTTCTCTTGAACCCTGTAGCAACCAAATGGGTCTTGTACTTAGGCACATCATCACTTGTGACCTTCATCTTGTAGACCCATTTACATGGCAATGATTTCTTTCCATGTGGTAAAGAAACCAAGTACCAAGCCTTATTATTAATGAGTGAACTCATATTTGATTGCATATCCTCATGCATCATAGCCTCTCTGTAGCAAGAAGTCTGTTGCAATCGGTAAGCATCACATAGTCTGCCCCTAGAACAAATCTATCAAGCAGTCTAGACATTCTAGTTAATCTTCTCAAAGGGCATTTTAGCTTGTTGTCCCACCTGGATATCATCCACATTTGACTCATCATTTCCACCAATAGATGATCCATCATATTCCCTTGATTGTGTACCTGTGGGAGTACCTGGTGGCACCATTTCTAGCACATTCAGTGCATGGATAGCTTGCTATCTTTCAACATATGCTGGTGGATTCACATATTGGAAAAATATTCTCCTCATTTCCACATCCCTCATGGGTGTCTTATGCATCTTCTTCTCATTGAAGACCACATCATGGCTTCATATGATCTTCTTTGCTTTTGGATCTTATAGAGGATAGCCCATCTCTCCACTTTCACCTAGGCGATCTTTTGATCACATGCACTACATTCTTCATTGCCTCAGCCCAAAAACCACAAGAAAGACTTGCATTGGAAAGCATACATTGCAACCTTTCCTAAATGGTGTGGTCCTTCTTTTCTACAACTAGATTTTTTTATGGAGTATGAGGGGATGTGAGCTCCCTCTTGATCCCATGTGTATCACAGAAATGCTAAAAGTCATGAGAAAGATACTCTCCACCATTCTCAATCCATAGGAATTTAACCTTTCTATCTGATTGATTTTCAACCAAAGCCAGCCATTTTTGAAATACCTGGAACACATCGCTCTTCCGAGCCATAGCATAAGCTCACACTTTCCTAGTTGCATCATCAATGAATGTCACATAGTATTCAGCCTTGCCTAATGACCATGTAGGTATGGGACCACATACGTCTGAATGCACCAAATCAAGCATTTCTTTCTCCTTCTTTTATGGGCTGTTTTAGTCTGCTTCCCATAGAGACAATGCTCACAAAATTCAAAGTCAAAAAAATTCAAATGCAGTACATAACCCAAAAAACATAAGAGTTTCATTCCATTTTGTCTCATATGGCCTAGTCAGCAATGCCACAAAGAAGTACTTGGCTACTTGGTTATTGCAATAACATGATCAAACACCCTTGATACATGTAAGGGATACAAAGTCCCATATTTGGAACCCCTAGCCCAAAGCATGGAGCCCTTCTGAATTTTCCAACTCCCAAAACCAAAGATGGTCTAAAAACTAGCATCATCTAGCTCACCCACTAAAATGAGACTCTTGGTTAACTTAGAAACATGTCTCACATTTTAAAAACAAATGCAGAACCATTTGGAAAAGAAAACTTTGTCACCTGCTTTCACTTTGTCACATGCATAGTTATTTCCAAGGTGCACACAACCTGTCTTTCCACTATCATAGGTGTGGAACCATTCCCTATGGGGAGTAACATGGAATGAAGCACTAGAATCCAAAATCCAATCCTAGGAATTTGCATCATCTAAAATGGTAAGCAACTCTGCAGGTAGGCTAGACATAAAGAGAATGTCATTGTCACTATTATTAGTGAGACTGCACTGATCTCCTCGATCTTTACTTTTCATTTGTCCTCCCTTGGACTCTCTTCCTTCTTATTGACACCCCATTTTGTATTCTTTTTCTTATCCTTTTGCTTTCTTTTCAGCTTGTAGCAGTCCTTTTTCATGTGGCCCTTCTTGCTACAATGGTAACACTCAATGTTCCCTGCCCTGGATTTGCTACGAGACTTCCCTCTTTCTTGGGACTTCCACCTGAGCTGTGATCTGCCCCTTTGCACATTTAAGGATGCATCCTACTTGTTGCCATCCATAGACTTCTATCTAATCTCCTCGACCATCAAGCTACCCACAACATCATCAAACTTTACACTAGATGCAGAGTTACTAATAGTTGTATGGAAGGTATCCCATGAGGATGGCAATGATCACAAGAGGAATATTGCCTTAGTATCTGCATCAAAATTTAGCTTCTAAGCTTGAAGCTGGCTGAAAATAATATTGAATTCATTCAAGTGAGAAGCAATGGATACCCCTCCTTTCATCTGCAGCTCGAACAACCTCTTCATGAGGTAAACTTTATTAGAGGTAGTTTCCTTCTCATAATTGGCACTTAGTTTCTTCCACAAATCTTTCATAGTCTACTCTTTTACTACTATGAAATAATCTGACTTTGCAAGATGAAGCCTAACAATAGACTTTGCTAATGCATCCAAATCATTCCAATCATCCTCAAACATAGCTATACACTTAGCTACAGTCCTTTCAAGGGTTAAATCTACTTCTTTTGAATAATCACATCCCTTAGTTGTTCTTTCCACAAAGAAACGTCTGTCCCATCAAACTTTTTTAATGCTGAGAAAACTCCTTTTCAGACATGGAAGAGGATGCCATAATGCAAATAAAGCAAAATCCCAAATGCTAGTGCTTGCAAGAAAGAATCACACCAAATACTAGGTGCACCCAAATATGTCTGCCACAATGGAGGGTAATATCACCAAAAAACACAAAGCTCAAAGCATCAAAATGCATTTGACTCATGTGCATATACTATGCATCCATATGAGCAAATCCAACCCAAAAGAAAATGCCAACCTACAATGACAAAACAATGGCAAACCCAATGCCAATAAGAGCCAAATGCCTCAAGCATAAACACCATCCATGGGCATAAGCATCAATAATGTCTCATCCAAGAGAGAATAGCACTATTAGTACATCAAATGCAATGTGTCAAATCTATCCCTTAGCATAAAATAGCACCTGTATGGTAAACATCCATTAATAAAGCATCCCACAGGGCAATCTGGGCCTATCAGTGTAGCCAACAAGGATCGCAATGCATCCAAATGGCTTGTTAAGCATCCATTACAACCCAATACACACCATGAATGAATGCATATGGCTCAGACTACAACTAGAGTTATCTGCATAAGGTATTCTCAAAATAACGACCTCAAGGCAACAACCGCTTTTGAAAGTAAAACATGAGATGTCTCAAAACCATTGCAATCTTTGCATACATGGCATCAATGACATGACCTTTGCTATCACTCTGGATATGAAGTACACCCAAGCCAAAGCTTGCAATTGACCTATAAATGAAACCTTAGAAGCTTAAGGTTCAATTAAAACATTCCACGTGTCAAAAAATCAAAGGTTTGACCCTTTGAGGATTTTTGACAGAGAAACAAACGATTCGACATATCAGAGAGATGGAACTTCTCCAAATCTCCACAAAATTGCACAAGAGCTGACAAATAGGGGTTTTCAGGCCTCTGGAATGCAATGGAATGGACGGTTTTAGAAACCGTGGTCCCAATCATCGGGTTCAACACAAGGGTTCAAAAATGCTTTAGCAAACCAATCTATTTCTAAACACCACTGGAGTGAGCAATATAGAAGTTTTAGGACCTTTTGAGTCCATCAAAATTGACACAATTGCGAATGGTTGCTTGAAACTTGAGTTCTAACACAGTAGCAAAAAAATGTTGAGGTAGAGACAGTGAGTTAGAAATCCAACGAAATGATCCCAAATTCAAGAATGAAGGGTTTTCAACCTCTCAAATTGCAATGGACACCAAAAGAAAGCAATGGTCACATCTACAAGTCATTCTAGACTCTTAGTCGTTGAAAAGAATAGGGGAATGGTCAAAAAACTTCTTTTTGCTCCAAAACCACCTGCAAGCTTGCAAAAAACCACTGAGAAAAAGAAAAACTACTTTTCCAAAGGTTCCTTCTAGGCATCTACACACCAAGATGTAGGTAAAGTCACCCACAGAGCTTCCCATAGAGCTTCTCCTTCCTCCCATAAAGTTGCGGTAGTAGACTTCGAGTTCTAGGCACACACACGAGCTCAGCTATAGACCACCCACAAGCATCAGATAGACCACATGGTCTCTAATACCAGTTGAAAGTGCTCCCGATGATAGAAGAGGGTAAGAGAGAGAGAGAGAGAGAGAGAGAGAGCCAAAAGAGAGACACACAAGTTTTGGTGGGTGCAAAACCCCCTAATCTTCTATGTCATCTATATATATATGTATTTGAGTATTGTACATAAGAGGCGTTAAGGAACAGTGGCCTTTAATCCCCACACTATAGATTGTCCTTTGCCTAAACAGGACCAAGGAACAGGTTGAAATATTCAAAGGGGGTGGACCCCCAAAAAATACTAGAAATAGGTCCAATAGCTAGGTCAGAGGGATACCCTACCATCCTGGTGGCCCTATAGCATAGCTAGGTAACCTTTGACCCGGAGGCTAGCTCCATGTCCCCCCAACTCGGAGGGATAGCCCCCTATCCTGTCGGCCTATAGAATCCTGACCAGCCCCCCAACTTCGATATCCCCTTGGATGGTCTCCCTTCGACCCAATGCCATACTCATCTACACCCCCGGACACATCTACATACAAAGCTATCCCCCTGACAACTATCCCGCCGACTCGATGGCATGTACCACTATCCCTTTGACCTAGAGGCTTGAGCCAACTTGCTGTTTGGAGGGATAGCCATTTTCTATAAAGCCAAGGCCTACCCCCAACTGGTGCCACAACAAAAAGGCACTGCTTTTGTCAAAATTGTCACCTCCCCCTCCCCCCCCTAGCTCCCAACTTCCTTCTTAGCTTCAAATACACTTCCAAAAACACTCTATGAACTAAAATTCATCATCATTTGCAGATTCCTTACTCACTAAGTTGCCCTTCATCTTCCAAATGAACCCAAAATGCGATGATTTTTAGGATTTAGATAACAAACTTGGTCTCACCCCACTGCCCAATCTCAAGCTCAGGCCACTCCCTCCATGTCCATTAGGATGCCCTCCAACATTGAAGACAAAGAATGCAAGGGGATGTAGTAAAAATTGGGAAGACTACTTTTTCATGCAAATGAAGGAGGACTTAGAGCACAATGGCAACTATCTCAGCAACCCTATGATTTATATGCCAGCGCTCTACTACATAGTCAAACAACAGCCACCCAGGGATACAACTTGGCTAACAAAGATGTAGTAGTGGATGCCAAGACCATCGAAGAAATTACTTTATGCCCCACCCCAAAGAAGAAGCTTAAGATCACCTAGGGAGAAATCCTTTGTGCCCCAAGAGGAGCGACACGATTGGAAGAAGAGGCTAGGAGATAGTGGGAAGAGGCAAGGGTCCAAAATTTTCTACACTGTCAATTACAAAACTGGAAGCTCGAACTAGAAGGGATCAAGAAGTCAAAAGAACGAAGGCCCATCACAGAGCCCATCAATATAAAAAGCAAACAAAATAAATTCATGAAAGTCGACATCGGACTCAAGTATGCTCTTCAGACCAGCACTCAGACCACCACTCCTCCAATAATAACCCTCTACGTCCCATAGCCTCCTCGGCTTCCCCTTGGTCTAGCTTTGCCAAAGCCCTTCAATTTTGTTCTACCCCGGTCTACACTTCCATAGAAGGCTTCAATCAAGATGCTAGAGGAACAACTGTGCAAGCCGACACAATGGAGGAGAAACTAATGGCCTCCTTCTTGCAGGTTCCTCACATTCTCCAAAACATATACCACAGGTGGAAACAAACTGCAGTCCAACAAGCCTAGCTCCAAGCTCAGTAGGCACAGAGCCTTATGGTCTTTACTTGGGTAGCAAAGCAACTCTCACTGGAGCAGGCAGAAATGTATTAGAAGCAGGTAGAGGACTTGCAATCCCAAATTACCAAGGTGCAAGATGAGCTCACATCAAGTCAGGATTTGGCCCAAACCTTAGTGTAACAGCTCAATAACAATCAGGTAGCCTTAGACTGCTGGCACAGGAAGAAATTCAAAGGGATGAGGAAGCTACGGCTTGATAATAGGAAATCCATGAGACCCAGCTTCATTCCCTTTATGACTAGCTGTGAACGTAGAGAGGGAACATAGCCTCTACCTCCAACATGAGCTCGATTGACAGAGGAACACTCAAGATCTTGAAGACTCTACACTCAAAGACTAGGAGTAGAAGGAATTTAAATTGTTTTGGGAGTCCTCTCACCAAATTGCCACATTCACTCTTGCACCACACACAGAGACCTTGCTTGTAGTGCATTGAAGTGCATAGAGACCTTATAGATGCACTTTAATGCACTACATGCATAGAATATTAACTATCACCTTGATCTCATCTCTTCACTTCCCCCTAATGCACTCACCACCATAATCCGATGCCATAGTGACCACTGTCACCCTCTAAAGTTTCAAGCTTGGTGCCACATCATCACTGAGTCCCAAAGTTTTCCCTAGGATGAGGAATTGATGCAGGTGGTCAAGCCCAAGGAATTAGGCACATGGGTTTGCAAATCCAATCCCTTGCAAAGAGACATTGACTGGATGCAAACCCATGGTCACTACTCAGCTCTCACCACCCAAATTTCTTAGCTAGCTATAATGTACAAACATAAATAGCCCCTCAGCATTATTATTCTATTTATTTGCATCCTACAAGCTCTCAGGTATATGCAAGAATCCCTGATCAACAATTGTGAAATAATCCAGGTTGCATACCCCAAACACATATAGACATAGAGGCCCACGATATTATTAATCTTTTCAATTCCATTACGGACGTAGAGGCCTAGGCATGCTATTAATATTTTCATATCCCAAATCCATTACAAATGTAGAGGCCTAGGATGCTATTAATCTTTTCAATTCCATGGCACCCCTGCCCCCACAACACTAACCCACTGTCCAACCCCAAAACCTCTTTGTTGACCCTATTCCACACCCACCCCCTTGCCCACATCACCCCGATCACCCTTCGCATGTGTATAACACATCACAACATGTTGCCTCCACCTCAAAGGGCACTGCACAAGAGGCCTCCAAGTCAATCTCCTCCTCTGCTCCTATGGAGGTCCCCAAAGAAGCTCTCAATGCTCTATTGCGCCCAGTAGTCATCTGCACGGTTTTGACAATTCTCAATGACAAAGGGTTGTTAAAGGAGCATATCTTTCCAATGAATGATGATGAAGACCCTCCTACTAAGTAGTCCCCTCCACCTGAAGAGCTGCATTGGCAGCTAGATCTTGGGGTCTTCCAAGATATTCCCAATAGTTCCAGGATGCATCATTTGAAACAACATAGCTAGAAGGGTCCCATCTACATCTTCAAAAAATAATGGAAGTTTGACCCTTAACGAAATTCATTGCCAGAATGTTCTGGGAGTGGAGGGACAAAAACCCCCAGGAACTTAAGGAGGCTACCACTTAGCCAGGAATGCACCCATTCCAATCAATGACAAAGATGCTGTCGGATCGAAGGATTTGGTTTCTGAACAAAGAACAATTTTGGAGATTCTACCATAGTGCCCCGTGCCACATCCACCCCCTATACATGCCAATGGAGGTGGGAGTGGTCCCAATTCAGTGAGCTATAGGCGAAAGATCCTAATATTATACATAACTTTTTGAAGGATCTTACTGAGCAGGGGCTCTGTTATCAACTTGAGGCCGTCAATGACATGTACGCCTTCATCCTTGCCCTAGCTGTCGTGGAGGCTATTTATCCACTTCAACCACTTGATAGTTATTCTCCTCCACGATCTCCCAAATCATAGCTGCCCCATCAATGACAAGCTCCACAATCTTGCCAGCTAGTTTGTCTTTGATTCCAATGTTGGTCCCTCGCAATTCCTAGATATCCACATGCACCTCTAAGTATGTAACCTCCACGGTCATCATACCCAAACATACAAGGACATGTATGATATGCACTTCTACAAGTATCACCCTTACTTCAATCGAGAATCATGACTCGATAGCGAGACTGCTATGCAGTGATCCAATCAATCCTCACCACCATGCTACTACAAAGAGGTTGATCCATGGGTAGATCAGCAACAATAGGAAGGGGGGCATGTTAACCCCATGGGTGCCATGTCTCGGTATGGGAGTTAGTAGAAGAGAGTTGGAGAGGATAAGTGAAAACATGCGATGGCACCGAATGGGCCCAAGAGCATTTGTAAAAAGAGAGACAGAGTTTCAAGATATAGGGTTGGCCCTCCCTTCAAAAGGTGGGCTGTATATAAGATCAAAATTTTGGCTTTGGTCTTCATTGCGTATTACAACCTTGTGGAAATACAAGCTCTCTCATTTTCTCCATCATTGCTGAGTTGAGTCTTCTTGGTTCTCCATTGTGTATTTCCTTGTGATTGCCACTCGCACCCTCTCACTCTCCCCCTCTCTTCCATACTCCCTCCCCTCCCTTCTCTTCCCTTTCTCTCTCCCTCCCCCTTCTTCTCTCTTGTGTTATCATATCGTCACAATCTGCTAGGCACTTGCATGACTGTTGTCTCTATGCCAACATGGACTTAGGTAGAATAGAATGTGTGTGTAGAGTAGCGGCAAAGCTCCACTTGTACTTGCATAAGGCTAGAAATAATCCGTCTTGGAAATCCAACTTGTATGTTCTACATGCAAGTTCTACATATGATTCCTACATGCAACTTCTACATGCAACTCCTACATGCAAGTTCTACATATAAGTCCTACATGCAACTCCTACATGCGAGTTCTACATGCAACTCCTACATGCGAGTTCTACATGTGAGTTCTACATGCGAGTTCTACATGCAACTCCTACATGCGAGTTCTACATGCAACTCCTACATGCGAGTTCTACATGCAACTTCTATATGCAAGTTCTACATGTAGAGAGAGAATGTCTTACAATTTCTACATGCAGAGAGAGAAGCTCTCCAACTTGTATAAATACCCCATAATGGAACAAAGCCCACACTCTTTGGGGCATTGTGTTGAGTTCTACTTTGGTATTCCAATCCATTGTCTCAAGTGTCCATGCTTCCTTGCACTCCATGTCCAAAAGCATGTCCTAACCTTGCAACTCTTTCTCTCCTCTTCTCCAACCTTGCAACCCATCTTCTCCCCCTCCTCCTCCCTCCTCCTCGTCCTCCTCTTCCTCCTTCTCCCTCCTCCTCCTCCTCCTTCCTCCTCCTTCTCCCTCCTCCTCCTCCTCCTCCCTTCTCTCTCTTCTTTCCCCCATGCTCTTACACCTTCTTCCTCTCCCACTCCAATGCTCCCCCTAAACCCTTAGTTCCTCAACCCTTAACTGCCATGACTATAATGGAGATGAGTTCTCCACCATGTACTCTGCCCTTAACCTTGGAACCACTTCTAAACTCTAGAACCTCTCTCTAAACCTTGGAACCTCTCTCTAAAACTTGGACCTCCTTCTAACCTTGGAACCTCTTCTAAACCTTGGAACTCCTTCTAACCCTGGGACCTACTTCTAACCCTTAAACTCCTCCTAAACCCTACAACCCCCAATGAAGACAAAAGCCTTCATTACCTCAACCATGATGATACATGTTCCTTTTACACATGCATGCACTATGTTTGCTTACCACACTTAAGCCTACATCTCTCACCGAAACACAACTCAAGATCCTAAGCTACACATATACTACAAACGACAACCCCGATATATCTGTAGGTGACAAAAACCTACACGTATACTACAAATGACAACCCCGATATATCTATAGGGTTTTCTCAGTATGTAGGGTTCGAAGGCTTTTTGTCACCTACAGATATATTGGGGTTGTCATTTGTAGTATACGTGTAGCTTAGGACCTCTAGTCGTGTTCTAGTGAGAGACATAGGCTTAAGTGTAAGCAAGCATAGTGCATGCATGTGTAAAAGGAACATGTATCATCATGGTTGAGGTAATGAAGGCTTTCGTCTTCATTGCGGGTTGTAGAGTTTAGGAGGAGTTTAAGGGTTAGAAGGAGGTTCCAGGGTTTAGAAGGAGGTTCCAAGGTCAGGGTTAGAAGGAGGTCCAAGGTTTAGAGAGAGGTTCTAGAGTTTAGAAGAGGTTCCAAGGTTAAGGGTAGAGCACATGGTGGAGAACTCATCTCCCTTGTAATCATGGAGGTTAAGGGTTGAGGAACTAAGGGTTTAGGGGGAGCATAGGAGTGGGAGAGGAAGAAGGTGTAAGAGCATGGGGGAAAGAAGAGAGAGGAGGGAGGAGGAGGAGGAGGAGGGAGAAGGAGGAAGGAGAAGGAGGAGGGAGGAGGAGGAGGAAGGAGGAGGAGGAGGAGGAGGAAGAAGGAGGTAGAGGAGGAGGAGGAGGAGGGAGGAGGAGGGGGAGAAATTGGGTTGCAACGTTGGAGGAGAGGGGAGGATGAGTTGCAAGGTTAAGACATGCTTTTGGACATGGAGTGTAAGGAAGCATGGACACTTGAGACAATTGCTTGGAATACCAAAGTAGAACTCAACACAATGCCCCAAAGAGTGTGGGCTTCATTCCATTATGGGGTATTTATACAAGTTGGAGAGCTTCTCTCTCTGCATGTAGGAATTGTAAGACATTCTCTCTCTACATGTAGAACTGGATTATTTCTAGCCTTATGCAAGTACAAGCGGAGCTTTGCTGCTACTCTCTACACACACATTCTGTTCTACCTAAGTCCATGTTGGCAGAGAGACAACAATGACACAAGTGATAGGTTCTTGCTTCGCAAAGCTCTCAGGAGGAGTTGTTTGGGAGAGGAGCCTCTGTCGACATCCCTTTAAAATCCTTGTGACATGTGGAGTCACGTGACTAGACTACACATGGAGGTTGGCATTGCCTCTCAAGCCTTTCCATCCTTTCCACCTCAAAAGACATATGCAAGTTTTTTAGGCCTAAACCAACCTTGTCATGATATCTGAGCCTCCTATCTTCACTAGAAAAATCTGAGCATCGTCTATCATAGGCCAAACCTGGCCTTGATCCCACATCACTGCCCTTACCCTTCTCTATGAAAAATTTTACTATTTCAATCCATGGGGCATGTGACAAAATATGAAGAGGGGAGAGGAGAAGAGTGGAGATGAGGAGAGAGGGCATAGCTAGAGAGCACACCACAAATGACTAACTATATAGTAGATTTAGTTGAAAATATAGAATATATACAGACCCATTTAGGGTTAGGGTTAGGGGATCTAACCCTTTCCTTTATAGCACTCTATAAGGTTAGTGCTATGCACATATGATAACATGATGGTGCTATGCACACGTGATCACATGATGTTGAGCATGAACTCTCAACATCTTCCCTCAAGATCAACATCATGAAGTAGGCCTTCCCTCAAGATGATGATTCTGGAGAATCGACGAAGGACTGAGCATTACATTCCATCACCCCTTTAATGGGAATGTCCTTCCTCTTGGTCAAATCAAGAGCTAGTCGGTGTTTCTTGAATAGATTTTTACCGAGTGGTTTGGTAAAGATGTCTGCAACATTCTCTTTGCTATCACAATGCTACAGTGTGATGTCACCAAGTAACACTCTTTCTCTAATGAAGTGCTCTCTGACATCAATGTGCTTTGTCCTGGAGTGATATACTGGATTCTTGGCCAATGCGTGAGCCGATTGATTATCACAGTATATTGTTGTTGGCTTTGACTCATCAAAGTAATCTGTTTTTGACAATAGTCTTCTAAGCCATATAGCCTCACATGCACTTGTAGTGAGTGCTCTATATTTTGCTTCAATCGAAGACAAAGAAACAGTTGGCTGTTTGTTTGACAACCATGATATAGCACCTTGACCAAGGAAAAATGCATATCCCTATGTCGATCTCCTGGTCTCATGATCTCCGGCACAGTCACTATCATAGTATCCATGCAACCGTGGATGAATTCCTCTGTATTCTATCCCAAACTGTCTTGTACCTTTGATGTATCTCAAGACTCTTTTGGCTGCATTCGAGTGAGGCTGTTTTGGATTTGCCATAAACTGTGCTAGTGAGCTTATTGCATAACAAATATTTGGTTGTGTGATTGTCAAATATATAAGGGATTTAATGAGCTGCCTGTAGTATCTATCATTGATTGTAGGCTTTTCTGAATCTTTAGTAACTTTCAAACTCTATTCCATGGGAGTGGCTGCAATCTTGCAATCTGCCATATGAAACTTCTTCAGGAGACTGTCAACATACTTGAGTTGACTCATGAATGTGCTATCTGAATCTCTCCAAAACTCAATTCCAAGACAATAGTGCATAAGTCCAAGATCTTTCATGTTGAGCTCTGCAGATAAGTCTTTTCAATTTTTTGATGAAGCTATCCTTGCTTCCTGTCACAATCAGATCATCTATGTACAAAAGTGCAATAGTAATGTCTTCCCCTTGAACTTTGTAGTAGAGAGTATGATCTGCATTGGACTTCATGTATCCCAGATTAGCAAAATACTTATCAATTCTGTTGTAACAACTTTTGAGTGCTTGCTTTAAGCCATAGAGTCTTTTCTTGAGATGGCAAACCTTATTCTCCTTTCCTGGTTCAACATAACCTGCCGGTTGTTGCACGTAGACTTCCTCATCTAGATAACCATTGAGAAATGCATTCTTGACATCGAGCTAATACACATTCCATCTACTGAGTGTCGCTAGTGATATCAAGAACCATATGGAATCCATCTTTGCTACTGGAGCATAAGTCTCATCATAGTCCTGACCATATTGTTGTGCAAATCCTTTTGCAACTAGTCTGGCTTTGTATCTTTGAATACTGCCATGTGGATTGTACTTCACTTTGTATACCCATTTGTTTGCGATGGCCTTCTTTCCTGGTGGAAGGTCGCATAATTCCCAAGTATTATTCTTATACAAAGCATCCATTTCTTCATTCATAGCAGTTTGCCATTTTGGCTTGTCTACTGCATCTTCGAAGTACATTGGCTCTTCTGTAGCCATGATGCTAGTCATAAGAGCATAGTTGGTCGTTTCAACCTGAATTGCTTTGCCTTTCTGAGCATATGTCAATCTGGATGGAGGTATGCTTTCCCTAGTAGACCATCTGAGCTATTGTGGCTTTGCTTGGGGTGTTGTTGGCAATTCTTGCTCTTCTTCATCAACCTATTCTGTAGATGATTGTGGAGTCGATGCTTCCATCTCCTATGTAGGTGAGGTTTTCCATTCTGATTCCTCATCAAAGATTACATCTCTGGAGATAATGACTTTGCGGTTGATGGGATCATATAATTTATATGCTTTGCTTTCTTCATTGTAGCCAACCATGATGCATTTGCATGACTTCGCATCCAATTTCCTACAATGATCATCATGTATGTGAGCATATGCTATGCAACCAAATATGCGAAGATGCCCAATGTGTGGCTTATGTCTAGTGAATGCTTCATATGGAGTCATACCCTATATCGGTTCGAGCCGATTAAGCAAGTAGTTTACTGTAGATATTGCTTTTGCCCAATATTGATTCTGAAGATGCTTTTCACTAAGCAATGCTCTAGCACTGTCTGCTAAAGTCCCATTCTTCCTTTCAGCTCTTTCATTCTGCTGAGGAGTATCTGCACGTGTGAATTGTCTTCGAATGCTGTGATTTCTGCAAAAGTTCATGAATGCTGAGGACATGTATTCACCTCCTCTATCAGATCTCATAACCTTGATCTTTCTACTTGTCTGGTTTTGTACCATGGCTTTGAATTCTTGATATCTGGAAGACACTTCAGATTTCTCTTTTAGAAAGTAGACCCAACAATATTTGCTGTAGTCATCGATGAAAGTCAAGTAGTAAAGTGAACCATTGATGTTGCAGGTCTGGGCATAACGGCATACATATGTATGTATGAAATCAAGAATACCTCATGCACGAGAGGTACTTCTAATAAAGTTGGTTCGCTTTTGTTTGCCGAAGTAGCATGCTTCGCAAACCTTTCCAAGAAACTATAGCTTCTAGAGTTGATGAAGACTAAGCTTCCATTTGAGGGGTTGCAATCACTTCAAGTGTCATCATTCACAAAGTTGTTTATAAATCATAGGGTAAATCATACAAATTCACTATCCATGTAGCCTCCAAATAACCTTATGGAGATTCTTCTATTATTAATCCCTTAAATGTCCAAATTGGCATCTGCAAACGCTTGTGCCCTTGTTAACTACTACATGATCTTGATTCCCCGCTACCATTTTAAGGTTTAGTCATTCAAATTAGATGCTAGCATAGAGCCTTCCCTTCTCATGCCTAAAGATGGTGCTTCTTTTGGATGTCCTAAATGAGATAGGATGAAATGGAAGGCTAAGCATGTCTACCAAAGGTCCTATAAATGAAACAAGGTGAATTACATTCATAAATGAAGGGAGAATGAAGTTTGTGTAAACAAGGGAGTGGTCAGACGAATAAATATAATTTGTCCCAAATAGTTTTTGTTGTTGTGGGTTGTTTGTCCAAATGTGGTCAATAGTTGATCCATGTGTAGTGGTTGGTTCATTGATTAATGGTGTCATGATGTAATATTTCATGAATGTTTGAAGTATTTTTGTGTTAGGATTTGATATGTTGTAGTCAATATTGAAGCCACCTATGATTGTTGTTGGTGGTGTTGTCAAAATATCATGGAGGAGTTTCTCATGCACTCACTGCAAATCTCTCTTGATCAATGCACACTAGAGCTAGTAGTGTACTGGTTGGTGTTGTAAACGTTTATGACAATGTGCTCGTTTGTTTTATTTTGTGCAAACATTGTTAGCAAGCACTCACACTTGTTTGCGATAATGTATTTTTTGTGTATTAGTTGGATGCATGAGTTGTGGCATGTTGCTAGGCCAACTCCATTGTTCTTTTGAAGGCATGAGAACCCTAGTAGTGGCAAGTGTTGTAGAGTTTCCTACATGAAGTTCTTGAAGGAATAAGACCTATTCATATTCTCTTCAGTAGGAGAATGAAATGCTTTATCTCATTGGCATGAGTAGTTCATATAACAGGACATTTTCTTTCCAATATGATCATATCATTTGCGTGTTACTTGGTTGTTCTACAAAGATCCATGAGTCCTTGGTTGGTCTTGCTTGACAAAGATCTCCACAAAGGATCACATCTATCCCTCCAAATGGTTGAAGATGGTTATGTTTAATCTCTTATAATCGCATATCAGCAAGCAACATCAATGACCAATGTGTTGTGTTCTATTAAAGACACCTCATTGAAAACGACTAGTTCATGTTGGGATATCTCAAGGTGTATGCCTCAGGCACACCTTATGTTTCTATGTGTGAGTGCTAAAGGCATAGTTAGGTGCCCACAAGCACAGTTAGGTGGTGGAAAAGCCACATAGGATGATTGAGTGAATCTAGGAGCAGATTGAGGAGATGATTGTGGAGCTTTGAGGTCATCAGTGATGTCAATAACCTTGTATGAGGTGCCTACTTAAGGACCTCTTTCTTCTTCATTCTATATGCAAGTATTCTAATTTTGTGTCCACTCTACTCTTTCCTTTCAGTGTTCCAACATGGTATCAGAGCCATTTGATCCCCCTTGAGCCCATTTCTGCCACATCATCATCTTCTTCCTCTTCTTCTTCTTCACCATCTCTCCCTCTTCTTCCAAAAATTTGCTTGAGCTTGTTCTCCTCCGATTCTCACCCATTTCCCATGCCCTTCCTGCTGGAGATCCCTCTTGTTGGGGCAAATTTCGGGCTGCAAGCAATTGACGAAATATGCGCTCTGCTGGTCGCCATTGCACGAAAATCGTTGATTATTCTTCCTGCGATTTCTCTGCACCTGCTCCGTCTTTGTCTAATTCCTTTTAGGGCAAGCTTCTCCATCCTAGAGCTACCTTGTGCTGAAATCTAAGCAGCAATGGCTGCATATTGAAGGAGAAAACAGAGAAAAACCAGTCGACTTTGTTCAAGAAGGTGAAGGCGACCTGACGCATATTTTCGCCTCTTCTTCCCAGAGGATCTACTGTGGTATACCAGATTTCTTTTGCCTCAGAAAGCCCCCTTTCTTTTTCTTTGAAGAGTGTGATATGAGCCCTCCAAGTTCAGCTCTCTAGTTTTGACAGTTTTGACATACTTTTGAAAATGATGCTACATAAAATGCTACTCTAGCATTTCTGGTCTTTTGAAGTTTTCAATAACTTCACTACAAGTGTTGCTTCAGTTTTGTTTTGACTTGCTAGACCTGGTTGTGATTGGAAAGTGTTTATTTCATCCACTTCTATGAAGCATGCAAAAAGTAGCATCATTGTTTGAAAACTAGTCACTACTATTTGCTACATCAAGTGCCTATACTTTGGAAGTATTTCAGTTCTTTTTGCCTTGTAAGAGAGATAGACACTGCCCAATATCTGGGTTAGACCCTCTCATGGCTACCTTATATAATCTTGAGAAGTTCAATGGAAAGGGCTTCCATACATGGCAAATGAAGGTAAAATTTGCATTGATGCGGGAGAACTTATGGGGACTTGTCAAACCTACTCCTACCGCTTCTTCTACGGCCTCAAATGCTGGAGAAACTTCAACTCCGACACGACCAGCAAGGGATCCAGCAAGAGAAGAAAAAGCATATGGTATAATTGCTTTAGCTTTGGGTGATGATTACATACATCATATCTCTGACTTGGAGTCTCCTTCGGAAGCATGGCAGAAGCTAGACTTGATTTTTGGTGCAAGCTCTCACATATCTAAACTATCACTTAAAATCTCTTTCTTTGAATTAAAGATGGCAAGTGATACTACTTTAGCTGCTCATGTCAACTATATGCGGAGTCTTATGACTCAGTTAGCTTCTATCAACTCTCCTATCACCCCTGATGATGCTATGGCAGTGTTACTTAAGAGTATGCCTGAAAGTTTTGATCACATTGTTAGCACTTTGAAGAATCTTCCCAATCCTAACCTTAAAGGCATTATCTCAGCTCTCCAAGAAGAAGAAAGACATATGGAGCTAAGGAAAGGCAATGACACTTCTTATGTTATGAAATTCCAGAAGGGCAAGTATACTCCTTGCAATCACTGTGGAAAGACAAATCACCTTTCAAAGGACTGCTTCAAAGTAAATCCATGCAAGCACTGTGGCAAAAACAACCATAGTGAGAAGTTTTGCAGAGACAAAGCAAAGACAGAAAATGCAAATCTACTTACAGTGAATTTGCCTCCACAAGATGAGGCATCCCATGAAGATTATGCATTTTAAATCATCTCTATGTATGCTCCAGATCTCTCTTTTTATGTCAAGGTACTCAGCCTAGATAGTCCTCCAAAATGAATGAAAATAAACTATTGTGTGTTCAACACCCTCTGGTCACCTTATGATGTAGACCATGTGTATGTTTTGTTCCATGGTACCTCCTACAGACATTGTGTGCATGTACATGTAGGGGAGATAACCATTGGAAGGTCTGTTTGTATCCCTTTCTGTTTACCTTACACCCAAGGGAACCCTTGCTAGCATGAGAACCTAGCCATAGATTTATCCTTGACCACCATGAGATGGCATGAGAAACTATGAGACTAGATGTATCCTTGACATAGCCTGAGGCATTTCCTTGAGGGGGGGTTTGTTGGGATATCTCAAGGTGTATGCCTCAGGCACACCTTATGTTTCTATGTGTGAGTGCTAGAGGCACAGTTAGGTGCCCACAAGCACAGTTAGGTGGTGGAAAAGCCACATAGGATGATTGAGTGAATCTAGGAGCAGATTGAGGAGATGATTGTGGAGCTTTGAGGTCATCAGTGATGTCAGTAACCTTGTATGAGGTGCCTACTTAAGGACCTCTTTCTTCTTCATTCTATATGCAAGTATTCTGATTTTGTGTCCACTCTACTCTTTCCTTTTAGTGTTCCAACAGTTCAAGGTATTTGTAATGTTGGGATAGTCCTTGCAACTTCTTTGCTGAAAGACTTGTGTAGTGGGATGCAATCAAAGGCAAATGCAAAGCAGGGTGGATTGTTGTCCCGCCAATGTTGAAGGTAACCTTGCTAGTGTATGCAAGAAGAAGAACTTTAGGGAGTTCTATGCTCAAGGTCTCTTTGTGTGAGTAGTATTGCAGTAGTGCTTGGACAATAGCCATCAAAGTGAAAGTCTTCCTTGTACCAGTGTTGTCGAGAAAAATATGAATATTTTCCTTTGGAGAGAGTCTTTTCTTCAACATCACGTCATCTAGAAGAAGACATTTGTGGTTGAGCATACGCAAAGAGTCGTGCTATTCATTGTTTCGAATTAGTGTTAAGTGATAAAGGAATTGTTGTGGAATTGATTTATCATCTTTGTTTTGCATCTCAATTCCAATCTCATAGTTTTCTTTGTTTGCAAAGGACGTTTTGATGTCTTTGTTTGCAGAGGATGTTTTGCTTATTGATGATGTGGTTGATGTTGTGTTGCTTATTGATGTTGAAGGCAAGTTTGAAATAAGTTTGTTATATTTATCCTTGTTTATGTCTATGATGTGCCTGTGTTTGTTGTACATATCATGCCATGTAGCTATATTATCATTTAAATTTCATTCACTTTGCTATAAGGCATGTATAAAGTGCAAAGCTCTCTATAATAGTTTTATGGATCAGTGAATTGGTTGTAGTTATTGAAACAAATGATTTTTTGAATTTTTGATTGCTCTGGTTTTGGATTTTGAGATTCTATATTTACTAGCAAAGCTTGCAAGACAAATAGGGGGGAGATTGGAGTCGCGTTTGAGGTAGTTGGAGATTATGTCTTTAAAGTATATGTTTGTGCTTTCTGGTGGAAGTTGTTCTATTTTTTCTCACCTTTTTAGCAAAAGTTTTTGATTGCTTGCTGTGTTGGTGTTAATGTATTGAAACTGTTGCATGGAGCTTGTCAACGGTGACAAAGACAAAACAAGGTACGCTGCTTGTTGAGAACTTATATGTTGAGTGTTCAAGATTGAATAATTTTGGTTGTGATATGATGCTTACAGCGTGAAGAGATAATCTTGCTTGCACAGGTCAACAATGTCCAAGAAGGAGTTGTAATCCAGCAACAATGTAGATTGTTCGTTTAGTACTAGCTGTATACGTTTCATGTTCTTCGTGAGCTCATGCAGTTTATCATGAATCTTTATTGGCAAGAGTATACATGTTTTCACCATTGGTGGTCGTGAAAAGCCAAACCTACATTTGCAACTTGCTTCAACTTCTTCACTTGTTGAAAATTTCGTGTCCCTCCTCCCACAAAATATAAGGTATATATCTTGAAAAATATGCAAGATTTTTAGATTTGAACATATTTTTCATAATATGTGAGGCCCAAGGGGGGGGGTCTTTTAGATGAGGGGGGTAAAACAAAAAATACACTAAAATATGAAAACCCATCTCCTTTCAAATTAATGTAACTTTTTCACGTGTTATCCAAATTTCAAGGTGTAAAGACATATTCGAAGCCTTTTTATTGTAGAACACAACCATTTTAATTTGAAGAATTTCTACTCATGGCATATTGTTAAATTCATCTCATACTCAAGATTTTGATAGGTTTTCTTACTAAAGGGAGTTGGCATCCTAGGGGGATTTCATATTTCTCAATGTAACTACAGTTGTTAAGATATATATATATATATATGTGTGTGTGTGTGTGTGTGTGTGTGTGTGTGTGTGTGTGTGTGTGTGTGTATGTATATGTATATATATGTATATATATATATATGTGTATATATATATGTATATGTATATATATGTATATATATATATGTGTGTGTATATATATATGTATATATATATGTGTGTGTGCATATATATATGTATATGTATATATATCTATATCTATATATGTATATATATATATATATGTATATATATACATATATATCTATATATATGCAATATTATAATATTTCCAAAGTGATTGAAGTGATGTTTTCTCAGCTATGTGACTAGATAGTATCCTTTGATAGGCCAAGGACCACAATGCGAGATTAAAGATTTAGATCAAACAACTAATGTGAGAAGATTTCAATTAAACAACTAATACGAGACAAAATATTTTGATTCAACACTCGAGTGATGAGAGGTGGACATGTTAGGTTGTATGAAAGAAGAATGAGAAGGCCAGGCTCAATGAGCTCTCTCCCTATTTAAGTGCAGTGCAGACACAACTAAGGTTCCATTATAAAATCTAGCCCCAAAGCTATGTACACCGATCCACCTACTATAAATCTATGGCATACCCAAAAGACTTTGGGGTCCTCATGTTCTATCTGAGAATAATGTTGAATGACCTCCTCATTGAAACAGACCTGGAGAAGAGGGAGGAAAATAGCTACAAAAAGGACATGCTTTGAAATTGGCTATATGACTTGGAGTCGACAAAGACGGTGAATATTAATTTCCTTGGCTATCATTTTTTTTGCTCCTTTAAGGTACTTTTGTCAAGCTCATGATGTAGGTTTCTTTTGGCAAGACATGATGGCAATGTGAAGTTGTATAGAGCACAATACCAAGATGAAGAGGACCCTGAGTGAAAGGAGGAGTTACTATGGGAGTACACATCAGCAGAGGCAAGTAAGCAATTGGTGGTCTGAGTGTGTAATGAGATATGCGATAGTTCATCATTTAGACTGGCCTAAAGAGATGGGAGATGCATGCCATAAAGAGGTCGATAAAATAGTTAGGAGTTTGGAATTTCCTTGAGCCGCAATATGTCATCATATTTATGAAAAGAGTTATGATCCCATTTTAATTTGATATAGGATGCAGTGCCACACCCGCATATGTTGCCCTATGCTCGTCATGAGGAGGCGAAACGTTGACGATATGAGGTGGGATCTTCAAGAGGGACCATTACGGATGCATGGAGTGATGGTGATAGTAGCCCTCTGCCATAACCTCATGAAGTCGTGGAGGAGGAGGTGTTTGATGATATGGTGTGAGATTTATATGTCCATCAATCCGAAGGGAGGGATGATAGCATGGAGCAGGATGATCTTTTTACTGCAGCATCGACTCCACTGTTTGAGGGGTGCACATTCTCTATTCTACGTGCCTCCCTTGAGTTACTAAACTTGCAAACCATCTATGGATGGAGCAATGCAAGTTTGAATGCATTACTCAAGTAAGCTTTAAAGTCTATTTTGCAAACATGGTGAATTATGCTAGTGGGTCAATTACTCGAATGCTTTTCCTCATTTATGGTCTTCACGTGTAGGCTATTGTGTAAAATGCTTCCAAGGGAGAATAAATTACCGACCTCAAGAGATATGGCAAGGCAACATGTGACCTCGCTTGGAGGATTAGATTACAAGCGCATCCATGCATGCGCCAATGATTGCGTTTTGTTTCGTGGACTACATAAGGATGCAAGAGAGTGTCCTACTTGTGGAGAGGCAAGATATAGAGCAGATCTTAAAACTTTGGACGTGCCTCATAAGGTTCCGTGATATTTTCCCATAATCCCTCGCATCTGACATATGTTCAAGTGCAAATCCATTGCAGAGCTCATGTCATGGCATTCTTCCCATCGATCATGGCAAGTGGAGAACTTCCACAAACACTCCTGCATGGTGGAAGCATATTGAAGACACATGGCCAAGCTTCAAGGAAGAACCTAGGAGCTTGAGACTTGGATTGGGTATGGACGGTGTGAACCCATTTGGTCTCAAAAGCACCTCTTACAGTGTATGGCCAGTGATATTGGTGAATTATAATCTTCCACCCTCTATGGCGATTAAGAAAGGACATGTTATGTTATCCCTTCTAATTCCAGGGAAACATAAAGTCAAAAATCCTAATGTTTATTTGGAGCCTTTGATTGACGATACTTTGGAGAGGTATCGAGGTGCATGATGTGAGCAGGCCTCCCTCGTCACGAGTCTTCAATTGCAAAGCAATCTTGATGTGGATGATGCATGACTTCCCAGGCTATGGTGAGTGTTTAGGTAAGCATTGCACTTCTAATTATGAGTAGGCAAAGGATGTGGCACCCTAAACCCACCTTCACCTCTTAATTGCATCTATTGTTCAGGTCTCACTACATTGGGTTACCATGCATGTCCTGTTTGTGGTCCTTTGCTTGTTGCCTCATGGGTAGATGCATTAAATAAGGTCATCTATGAGAATCACCATCGATTTCTCCCACCTGATCATCCTAGATATGTTGCCCCTTTGAATGAAGTCCTCCCACAATCACTCACTGCGGGAGATTGGATGAGAATTTGGGACGGTTCCACGACTCCTCCACCACTTGGCATGAGCCGGTAAGGGTTTGTAACTATTGTGTGCTATATTGGCTGGAAATAAAGATTGCCCGCTAACACTAGCTTTTGTTTAGATACTCCATCTTTTATCGTTTACCATATTGGTCCCACCTCAAGATCAATCACCTGCTTAATCCCATGCATATCTTCAAGAATGTGGCATCTACCATTTGGGAGCATTTGAACGGGACACGAGATTTTGCAGGCATAAGGGAGGATCTACGTACCACAGGGAGGATTCATGAAGCTTGGCCACAAGAGAGACCAAGTGGGCATGTTTTTTTACCTCATGCACCATGGAGGTTATCAAAGCTAGAGATGGCGGAGGTGAAGCACGCTATTATTACAATTCATACTCCCACTGGATGCATGAGGTGTTTGAAGGGGGCCTTTACAAAGAGCAAGAAAAGAGGTGTAGAGCAATTATATGGCTCGAAATCTCATGATTGGCACAAGATGCTCCAAGTAAGTATTTTATGTACATGATATCTTTTTTCTTTCAAATTTGTGAGTGAATTATAAGCAACTAATCAACCACCTCCTCGTGTGTTCAGTTCATACTACCTACTAGCATTTCTCGTAGTGCATCGAAGGACGTGAAGGATTGTATTTACAAGATGGGTGAGCTTGTGAGATACTTTACATGATACAAAATATGATGCATATCAATGCTCCATGCAAGGTGTTCATATTGCTAATATGGTGTACTTTTTCATTTCTAGGTATGTGAGCTCAAAGAAAATAGATCCCACCATGCTTGAGAATGCTTGAGTTATGTCAGTGGAGGTGGTTTGTTTAATGGAGGAGACATTTCCACGTTCTATTCTCACAAGCCAACTACATCTCATAGTGCATTTGGTGGATGAGATTGCTATATGCGGTACTATACATGCACGATGGTTGTTCTTCCTCGAGTGCTTGAAGACTTTGAAGGGCTTCATGAGACAAAATGCAAGACCCAAAGGTAGCATGGCTGAGGGTTGGTTGGTACAAGAGTCACTTGTATATATTTCTGAGTTTCTTGTTGATGTGGATAGCTCTCTCCCACGACTATGGAGAGATGATGAAGACCTAAGGATGACCTCTATTGTGCCTCAAGGGAAAGGATGCAACAAAGTAATAGACACAGAGTTGGTTAATAATATCAACCTCTATTGCGTGCTTAATAGTGATGTGATGAAAAGATGGGTGACAAGATACGAGGATGCAAAGGCAAGAAGACAAGAAGAAAGGGCCCTCTTTCGTACACACCATGGATATTGTGTGCCATACCCTCAGTATCTAAGAGCAGTTCCAAAGGATATTCATGTGGATTGGCTACTTGATCAAATGGAGAAAGCAGAGAAAGACGAGGGGATGCATATCACAATGGAATAATGATAGTATGCTAGGGGATGCATGAGCAAGTTCGGTATATAGAATGTTATGCATAAGTTAGGAGCTTTCAATAATTTAGATTGCTTATTTAATTGATTTTTTCTTGGTGTAGTGCATTATGTTCAATGCTATATGGTGTGATGGCAAGCATTTTCGTACACAACGGATTAATGATAAGAGAAACACACAAGATTGCAACATCATTGCTAGCTTTGAGGGAGCCAATGGAGCCATGGATGATTATTGTGGCATAATCCAAGATATTATTAAGCTTGACTTTCGACGCTTCTTTGTGTATGTTTTGGGGTTTAAGGAAGTGGTGGAAAGAGGCCCTAATGAAACAATCAAATGCCATGCAAGTGGCTTTGTAACTATTGACTCCACAAAGTTTTGGCAAACTAGGAAGGACACACTAGTACTACCACAACAATGTGAATAGGTATTGTGCACACATATAAAAATACTCAATTTTAAATATTCGATACCTTCGATGCAAGGAAAATAACATGATTGTATTTGTGTTTGAATTAGGTTGTCTATCAACCAATGGTGGATAATAATAGATGGTGGCATGTCATACCTATTATGCCCCGTTCCAAAGTGATGTATAGTACATTTACTAATATGGAGCGTATGGAGGATGATCATGGCCATGGATGTGATGATAACCGTGATACGAGAGAGGAGGATGATCATGAGATAGGAGATACAGATATTGAGGCCATTACCCATGAGGACGAGCCTACCATTGGTGATGTTGATTTCGATGAGCACATGAGTAGCACAAGTAGTAGTGGGTTGAATGTATTTGTAGATCTAAACACTTGTTTGGATTTTAAAGTAGATAGTTTGGCAAGGGTTGATCTCATTGAGGATGAGATTGAACCGTAGCCCATCATTGATATTGGCAAAACTATTTTACATATTGTTTCATTCTCCTTACCTCACTTAATTCTTGTATATGTGGGCTTGCAAAAAAGCATTGATGTTTTTGTTAAAATTATGTGCTTTGGTAATCATGGGCAACGTTTGGAAAGTAGTGATGTACACCAAAATCTCACTTTCTGTATTCTTTGTTTTGGGTCTAAATACGTGTCTAATTCTCAGTGTAGACGCACTAATAGATGCGCTAATACACGTGCAAATAGATGCGCTGATAGACGTAGTGTTAGATGGGCCCGTATTTTCTCAGTGTAGATGTGCTAGTAGACGTGTCAATACACGCGCAAATAGACGAGCTGTTAGACACGCTATTAGATGCGCCCGTAATTTCTCTATTCAAGCAACACCTACATACGTGCCCGCTATTTTGCACATCTATCAAGCGCATCTATAGTTTCTTTGTGTTGTTGTGATGTATGGAAAAACCTTAACGGGAGTTAGTTGTGCAACCGCTAATGAGGCGTGTCTGCAAGCTAGCAAGCAACTGCCATAAGTAGTTAGTTAGTCGCTCGACTCATGGATCTGTCATGTAGTATTCCGAATGTGGGTCTGGTGTTGTGGATCGGACTCTATTTTGCTTAGTTCTATGCCTACTTTATATACTATTGTTACAAAAGCATTTGCAATATAAGAAATATGTAGTTGTTCACTTCAATTGATCATCTCTATTGCACTCAATCTTGAGTTGGTGTATTCTCTTTCGGAAGCTCTAAATGCATTCATTCATGAAGATACCGTATGTTTACTAATAGGTAGATTTTAGGATCTAATCTCTACATGTTACACTAGCGATCCTACAAATAAATTGGGCATTTCGACCGAATGCGGCAAAGGAGTTGATAGACAAAGTAGATAGTCAACATGGCGAAGCCACAGGTGTTCTACCCCCAAGGGGATGGACAATCAGAATGACTGAATCGAATCCTGAAACAGTTGGTGATCAAAGAGATTAACACAATCTGCGCATAAAAGCAATTCGACATTGCAAAGCAATTAGCTATTGTTCAATTGCAAGCATGAGAAGAGAGAACATATGGCTCCTTCGTGCAAATGCCATGGAAGTGGAGCTAGCGCATGTGGTAGAAAAAGCACGCGTAGAGTCTCGTTAGTGGAATGAGAACCTTCAATGCTTGCAGGGAGAAATCAATATTCTCTATCATGCTCTCCACTCATTAAGGAAACTCCAACAAACAACTGTGAATAGTGGGAATTGTGAAAGACTTCAGGAGATTATCAACAATGTGCAGGAATTAATTTGTGATTTACAGCAGAAGAGGCAAGAATTCTTGGCCGGGGAATCAGGGAGCATTGAGGTGGTCACATATAATTTAACCTAAAGACCAAAGGGAGAAAGAGTCGAGCAATCTTACAAAATGTTCATGGAGAGAGTGGTAGCGGATGTCAGACACGGAGGAAATGGAGTCATCTCTTGGGCATATCAGTCGTCTCTACTTTACAAGGGCCCGAGCAAGGGGTCATCTTGATGCAAATGAGGAAGGATCTGGCGAGATGGTTGGAACGCAAGGAGAGGTAGGAGAACCACCTATAATCCAGCCAAAATTGGAGGGAACCATTCCGAGTTCGTAAGATGAAGATTGGGTTCCTAGGAACACAACGTCTGGTGAGGATCCCTCCACGAGTTCAGAAGGAAGTTCAAAATACCAAGATGCACTTGATGTAGAAAATCTCACATGGTCTCCATCAAAAACCTTCATTCGGGCAACTTTTGGATACCATGCAATAG
The DNA here is from genome assembly GCF_047967505.1 of Dipteris shenzhenensis. NCBI lineage: Eukaryota > Viridiplantae > Streptophyta > Polypodiopsida > Gleicheniales > Dipteridaceae > Dipteris > Dipteris shenzhenensis. The sequence continues at coordinate 44,093,269 of NC_141602.1, read as the reverse complement.
TTGGGTTGTATGTAGGAGCGCGAAGGCAATAGTTTGATCCACTCTCGAGCAAACCCCGCCCAAGGAGAGCAAAACCAGTAGTTCCAATCATTCCAGCAGTCAATATGTAGAACCCCAGAGTCCACTTTGCTAAATTCAGTGGCAAGACAAAAGAAGACCTTGATAGTCACATTGGGCAATTTGAGACCCGATGGGTAGCAAGTGGTTTCAAAGGTTAGCTTGGCGATGCGGTCAAGAAGGAACAATTGGCAACAACCTTGGTAGCCAAGGCCATGAGTTGGTTCATTCAATATGGTATGAATTACTTTCCAGACTATGGTGCTCTGAAACAAGCTTTTTTGTCAAGATTCCGATAAGAGAAAACACCAGAAGCAATCCTCAAGAAACTTTGACAATTGAAATAGAAGGATCTGTTGGTAGAAGACTATGCCCAGAAGTTCCAAAATCTGAACTAGAGGCTAGCCACCATGCAGAGAACGACTGAGGAACAATTGGGGGATGACTTATGCAAAGGGTTAAAAAAGGAATTGAGAAGTGCTATAGTAGGAAGGGACACGTTGGCAGGAGCCAATGACTTTGACAACATGGTCGCAGTGGCACATGCAGAACGGAGATTTGGTATGACCAAAAGCAAATCAAAGAAGGGGAAAAAGGAGGAGGCAGAGGATTCAAATTTGGACACAGATGCGGACGAAGATTCTGACACTGAGAGTGAGGATGATGATGTGGAATCCGAGTCCGAGGAAGATGATTCGGATGTTTCGGATGAGGAGGACATGAAGTCCAAGAGAAAAAGAAAAAAGGAATCCAAGAAGGGAAAGTCCAAGGGGAGCTCCAAGTCAAAGAAAAAGGCAAAAGCTTCCTCAGGGGATGAAAAGCTAGAGAAAAATATAAAAAATCATTTGAAAAGTATGGGGCTATCAGAAGCCCATTCATCTGAGAAAGTTCAATGTGAGTTTTGCCTCAAACGGAATCATGACAGTGCTGATTACTGGTACAATCCAAATTATAGGGGGCGGTTGCCTCCTCACATGCAAGCTATTGTAGCAACGGCACAACCACCTACAACCAATCAAGTAGGGGTAAATGAAAATGCTAACTAGATGAGAAGATCAGCATATCAAAATTGGGGAAACAATCCTCGACAAGCCAATACAAGTATTGATGCACAGAATTGCACATATTATGGAAAAGTTGGACACAAACAAGCTCCAAGATGTGAACTCTGGTGTAAACTATTAGATATCAATGCTCCACTCTCATGTAACTACGCGGGAACTAGCTAACTCTACTTGTAAGCCCCCCATATGAGGAGAAGGCATTTGAGTAGCTCGGTTATCCGATAGGTCCTAGTTTGGACTCTAGATGGGGGCCATGTTTGGCTTGATGGCTGAACGGAGTTGGCACACTGCCAACTAGGCTACATGCAAGTGCAGGAAGGCATCCCATGATTGACCGCACTGAGGGTAGACAAAGCTTTTCTTGGGGTAGCCCGCTCTCAGGTTGCGGGGCCCGTTTGGAGTCCCAGATGATCCCAGATGGCTGTGGGCCGAACGATAACCATAGGTTTTGTTGCTCTATTTTAAGCCACGGTTCTATTGTGTGGTTGGTGGCCTATGACCCCCAGTCGACCGTTTTGGGCGGACTGGGTCGGTCACCATATTGGGTCCAACCAACTAAGACTAGTGGCTATATAAGAGCAAGCCCATGAAGCTCATCTCATCACTGGCTACAACAACCCTGATTCCTTAGCATCCAACCTCTGTCCTTTACTGTTTCTAGCTTGCCATCGAAACTTCTTTCATAGGAGTGCACGGTTGGGAGGCAGTGCCATCTATTGTATCAATTCTACAGTAATCAAAATTTTGATTCTCCATACTATCTGTTTTCTCTCTTGCGTATGAGATCCTGTTATCTGTTGAGCACAGACATTGTATTATTTTCTTACATGGTATCAGAGCCTGGACTCTAGCAAGAAGATTTGGTAGTGTGTTTCTGTTTGCGAGCAGATTGTGAGACATGGCCTAGCCTGCAAGACTACGAATCCCACCGGAAAGCGAAAAGTTGGACGGCTCTAACTATCCACTCTGGAAGTTCAAAATGAAGATCATCCTAAGCGCATATGAGCTTTGGGATACTGCTACTGGGGTGGACGTGAGGCCAGGATCCACAGCCAATGCAGGACAATAGATAGTACCAACTGCAGATGAGATTCTCGCATGGACAAGAAGAAATGCAGATGCGCTGTGTTCTATTGTCTGTAGTGTAAGTGATTCTGTCATGGCCTTAATTCAACATGTCACCACAGCAGAGGAGGCATGGACGGTCTTGAAAAATTAGTACGAGACCATGAATCAGACACGGATTCAGAATCTGGAGACTCAACTCGTGAACAAGAAACTGTATGAGTCTGAAGCGACATAGAAGTTCATCACCAGGGTGAAGAATCTGCACGATCAGATGACTGCGATTGGCATCACCATCACGAGTGAGAATCTAGCACGAAGGTGCATATGGATTCTCCAACCAAAGTATGATGGTCTTGTTACGGTGCTGAATACGTAGAAAAAAATCCACCCCTCAACTTTGAGGATTTCAGTGCAATGCTTCTAGAGGAAGAGATGCATCAAAAGACAAGGACTGGAGAAGATTCAGCTTTCTGGACCGGATCAAAGAAAGGTAAGGGTAAAGACTCTGGTAACCCATCATCTTCTAATGATAAAAAGAGAAAGAAGAAGATCAAGTGCTTCTATTGTAACAAGGCAAGGCACAAGCAAAATGAGTGCTAGAAGAAGATTGCAAATGAGAAGAATGGAGTAAAGAAAGAGTCCAGCAATAGCGTGCAAGCAGCACCAGTAGAGTTGTTCATAGCAATTGAGGAGATTTGCATAGAAGCAGTTGATGTACCTACAGATGAACCTTGGATCATTGATAGTGGTGCATCGCACCAGATGACCAGTCGGAAGGATTGGTATACCTCTCTACAATCGGTAGGGAATGACATCCTGGTAGCAGTCGGCAATGATGCAAAATGTCCAGCAAAAGGAAAAGGTACGATTGCTCTCAAGTCAGATGGAGTTGTAAAACAGTTGTCCGATGTTCTTTATGTGCCAGATATCATAAGGAACTTGTTGTCCATTTTTGCGATCATGGATCGGGACCTCAAAGTTCAATTCGATAAGAATGGTGCACAATCTTGGATCTTCAAGGGAAGGTCATTGGTAAAGGTACATGGCACAACAACATCTACAAACTCTCAGCTTTCAGTGCTCGAGCCAATGTGAAGAACACTAAGCTGTGGCATGAGAGGTTTGGTTATCTAAACCTTAGTTCTTTGAAGGAGATGCATAAAAGTGGAATGATTGCAGACCTACCAAAAATTTTAGATCTGCCCGATGTATGTGAAGCTTGCATGATGGGCAACCAGCATCAGTAGCCCTTTCCTAAAGAGGCCAGTAGGGCAAAGGCTCCTCTAGAGCTCGTTCACATGGACCTCTGTGAAAAGATGGAGACGGAAGCTTTGGGTGGTTCCTACTACTTTATGATGCTGATTGATGACTACAGTATAAGGATATGGATATACTTTCTAAAGACTAAAGATAAGGCTTTCAGTAGGTTCAAGGAATGGCATGTAATGGTCGAGCAAGAAATGGGAAAGAAGGTGAAGAAGTTGAGATCAAACAGAGGTGGAGAGTTCACATCAACTAAATTCGAGAGTTACTGCAAAAGTCACGGGATCAAGAGGCAGAAACCCCCGCCACATACATCCTCCATACATCACAGCAAAATGGAGTAGCAGAGCGCAATATGCGCATCATCTGTGAAATGGGCCGGAGTATGATGAAAGGGAAAGATTTTCCAAAGACTTTTTGGGCTGAAGCATGTAACACTACAGTTTACATTCTCAATCGTAGGTACACGAAGGCTGTGAACGGGATGACTCCACTGCAGGCCTTTTCTAGTAAGAAACCTTCAGCTGCACATTTCAGAGTTTTTGGATGTGACTGTTTTGTGCATGTCTAGGGGATGCTACTAGGATCAAATGGGAACCGAAGAGCCGGAAGTGTATTTTCTTGGGCTACAGTGAAGAGGCAAAGGGTTACCATCTCTATAACCCTGTTACCAAGAAGGTAATTGTAAGTCGCGATGTGGTCTTCTCAAAATAGCTGCATCAATTGGAGGAGGATGCTTCCTTCCCAGACAAACAGGACCAAGATATCCATCTAGTACCACCACCAACAGCAGACCGAACTCCCCCAACGATGCTTGGGAGGATTCAAGATAAAGAAGACGAAGAAGAGCCTACAAAACCACAATGGCAACGGCCATTCCTGAAGTGGGTAAAGTAGCTTTTGGACAGCAAAGAACCTCCAACCATTAAGGAGAAACCATCCGAACACCGCCGGTCCAAGAGATTAGAGGAGCAAAGAAGGGCGCAAGAACACTTGGTCAACTATGCTTTGATGACTGAGGTGATCCATGCTGATGAACCCAAGTGTCTTGAAGAGGCACAGGGTGATGATAGGTGGATGGAGGCTATGTGGTCAGAGTATGGCTCCATAATGAAGAACAACACTTGGGACCTTGTGGATTGACCACCAAAACACAAGGTAATCGGCACCAAGTGGGTGTACAAGACCAAGTACAAGTCCGACAGCACGTTGGATAAGTACAAGGCTCGGCTCGTGGCAAAAGGATTTGCACAAGTACATGGTTTTGATTATCAGGATACTTTTGCTCCCACAGCTCGACTAACCACAATTCGCAGTGTTTTGGCTTTAGCTGCCCAGGGAAGTTGGCCTGTGTTTCAGATGGATGTAAAATCCACCTTTCTAAATGCTGAAACAGGCCCCACAAGCATGGTACCAGCAAATTGATGCCTACTTTCTACAAAATGGGTTCAAGAGGAGCCCATCTAATGCAAATTTGTATATCTTTAGAGAAGGAGGCAGATGTATGATCGTGGTCCTTTATGTGGATGACCTTGTCATAATAGGGAACCATGAAGAGAAGATCTCGCAGACGAAGCATTTGCTAGGAAGAGAGTTTGAAATGATAGATCTCGGACTGATGCATTTTTTTTTGGGGATTGAAGTTTGGCAAGAGCCAAAACAGATCTTCATTTCACAGCTGAAGTATGCTGGAGAGATACTGAAGGCATTTGGCATGGCTGAGTGCAAGACAGTTGGTACCCCTATGGAGGTTGACGTGAAGCTCTAAAATGAGGTATCATCACCACTGGTGGACGAAGCGACGTATAGAAGGCTTGTGGGCAGCTTGATTTACTTGTGCAACACATGGCCAGACATCAGCTTTGCGACTAGTGTACTAAGCAGGTTTTTCAATAAGCCCCGGGAGAATCACTGGAGGGCAGGGATGCGGGTGCTGAAATACATCAAAGGCATACTTGATTATGGCATTACCTATACCAAGGGCAACATCTTGATCGGATTTTGTGACTCGGATTGGGCAGGAGACATGGACAGCAGGAGATTAGTGACAGGTTACTGTTTCTCACTTGGATCTGCAGCTGTGTCATGGGTCAGCAAGAAGCAACCTACAGTTGCTCTTTCTTCTACCAAGGTTGAGTACAAATCAGCATGCTTTGCTTCTTGTGAGGTAGTGTGTTGAGGAGGATTTTGGGGGACATGGGTGTAGTGCAGAACAAGCCTACGCAGTTATCATGTGACAATCAGAGTTACATGGCGATTGCAAAAAACCCGTTGTTCCATGCTCGCACAAAACACATTGAGATTCAATATCACTTTGTACGTGAGCTCATCATGGATGGGGAGGTCGACTTGGTGTACTGTCCGACTATAGAGAATGTTGCAGACATCTTCACGAAGGCTCTTGGAAGAGACTTGCTGGAGAGGCATCTTCATCGACTTGGCATTGGACCGAAAAAGTAAGTTCACTTGCGGGTGGAGATTAAGGGGGGGTGTTAGATATCAATGCTCCACTCTCATGTAACTATGCGGGAACCAGCTAACTCTACTTGTAATATGCCCCTCATATGAGGAAAAGGCATTTGAGTAGCTTGATTATCCGGTAGGTCCTGGTTTGGACACCAGATGGGGGCCATGTGTGGACGGAGTTGGCACACTGCCAACTAGGCTACATGCAAGTGTGGGAAGGCATCCCATGACTGACCGCACTGAGGGTAGACAAAGCTTTTCTCGGGGCAGCCCACTCTTGGGTTGCGGGGCCCGTTTGGAGTCCTAGATGATCTCGGACGGTTGTGGATTGAATGGAAACCGTAGGATGGACGGCTCTATTTTACACCACGGTTCTATCGTGTGGTCGGTGGCCTATTTCGAGACCGACCCCATAGTCGACCATTTTGGGTGGACTGGGTTGGTCACCATATTGGGTCTAACCCGACTACGACTAGTGGCTATATAAGAGCAAGCTCGTGAAGCCCATTTCATCACTGGCTACAGAAACCCTGATTCCTTAGCATCTAGCCTCCGTCCTCTACTGTTTCCAGCTTTCCATCGAAGCTTCTTTCATAGAAGCACACGGTTGGGAGGCAGCGCCATCTATTGTATCAGTTCTATAGTAATCAAATTTTTTATTCTCCATACTATCTGTTAACTCTCTTGCATATGAGATCCTGTTATTTGTTGAGCACAGACGTATTATTTTCTTACATAAACATCGTAATGAGAGGGGCATCCCAATTGTTCAATACTAGACACGATCACAAATGCAAAATGCACCTCGTCCACCACTAGCCCAGGCCAATGCTATGATAATACAGCTCAAGTAGAATGGGGTAGGGGAAGGACCTAGAAAATTGAAGAGACAAAAGCACAAAAGAAGAAGGGTATGGAGCCAGTATTGGCTATTTTATGTGATTGCTCAGGATGTTAGCAGGAAAGTGACATGTCGAAAGGACAAAATGATCCGACAACACTGGCTATAACAAGGTCTAAAGGACCAATCCCAAAGGAGGAAAAAATACCAATGGCACACAAACGTAAACACCCAATTGATTGGGATGAGCAAAAGAAAGTTTGACATGAGGTTCTTAAAGCCTTGGATAAGGTGAATGCAGAGAAAAAGGTTAAGTGGGCATTGCTAAACACCACACAACCTATGTCTGCCTAAGGGAAAATGGGTGTATCAGTACAACCAGCAGAGAACAAAGTCCAACCTTAATGTGCAAATCCAGTAGTGATTGAGGTGGAACCAAAGGAAGATCAAGCTGGTAGTAAAGGGAGCATAGTACAACCTGAGGTATCTGCTAATAGGCCAGACAAAAGCCAAAAAGTAGACATTCTAAAAAAGAAAGGGGCTTGCAGAGAGGATCAGCAAAGGATTGGCGTGCTTAAGGAATCAAAAAAGGAGGTTACAGCGGAGCAAGAAGAATTATTTCATAGCCTGCTCAAGGCAAAGATTAATATCACACTAGATCAGCTTCTCAATCTGGTACCGGAATTCAAAACGTAGTTGTTGGCTAAGTTGTCAGTTGACATGGGGAGCCTAATGGATAAGGAAAAAAAGGAAGAGGGGAGTCTTTTGAAGTTGACCCAGCTATGAATGCAGCACAGATAGAGGATGTGGATTATACTATACCACTTATTTAGGTGGAATATAAGTCACAGATGATACCAGAAGTCCTGCTAGATGGTGGGTCGGGCGTGAACATCTCGTCTGAAGACCTTTATAGGAAATTCTGCCTCAATGAATTAGACCCAACCCCTTTTCAGGTGAAGATGGGAGACCAAAGAAGGGTCCAACCTCTGGGAATTTTGCGGAATCAGTAGATTGGAGTTTGTGGATTGACGTTTATGGTTAGTTTTGTGGTCCTAAGATTGGAGGGAGATGACCAATCTTATTCGATGTTGCTTGGCAGGCCGTGGTTTTAGGTAGCCAAGATCAAGGAGGATTGGGGGGCTAATAGGGTGACTATCAGAAAAGGAAAGAATAAATTCAAGATGGCAATGGTTCCAACAAGAAATGTACTGAAAAGGGTTCAGCCCTTGGTAGTTGAAGGCATTAACATGGTGGTTGAAGTGGAGGATGATGAGGAGGAATGGTTTCTGAAAAGAAATCCATCTCTTGTGCCAATTTTTGAAGTGGGTGTGCTAAGTATTCTTGATCAGTACCAAGAGTCTTTCAAGATGTAATTTTCTAGCAATGGAGATGTTCGCAGTTCCGATCTCGGACAATCTCAGTCCGAAGGAAGCCTAAGAAGAAGGCAACAAAAAGAAGTCAGATGGAGTTTATGTAGACCAATGGGATGTTGATGAGGAGAAGGAAGAAGTTTATGTTAAAACCGACATTCAAGCAATCATTGAAGCCAAAACAGCATTTGAGGATCACTTAAGGAAGTGTATGAGAGTCCAGGAGGATGATTTAACTAAGATGAACCTTCGAACAGAAAGAGATCCAAAGTTGGTACATGTTAGTGCTTTGTTAGATGCAACTTCTTCTAAAGCTTTGCATAAATTGTTATTGGAATTCAAGGATGTGTTGGCTTGGCATTACATGGATTTTTTGCCAACATAGAATTAACTTGAAGAAAGATGCTGTCCCAGTGGTTCAACAAAGATATAGAATGAATCCAAACTATGCTCAAAGGGTGAAGGAGGAAATTGATAAGCTACTCAAGGTGGGGTTCATTTATCCAGTTGTTGATAAGGTAACTTGGCTTTCACCTATAGTCATAGTACCTAAGAAGAATGGTAAGCTGAGAGTATGTGTTGATTACAGAAAATTAAATGCAGCAACAATAACCGACCCTTTTCCATTACCTTTTTGTGACACAATGCTTGAGCTGTAGCAGGCCATGAAATGTATAGTTTCTTGGATGGTTTTAGTGGCTACAATTAGATAAGGATGGCTCCGGAGGACAGAGAGAAGACAGCTTTCATCACAGAGGGGAGTTTTTGCCAGTAATGTTATGACTTTTGGTCTTAAGAATGCACCTCCCACATTTCAAAAATAGATCCAGGAAGTCTTTGCTCCTTACTTGACTACTTTCATCAGAGTTTTTCTGGATGATTTTTCTGTATTTGAAAAAAAGAATGAGCATTTGCAGCATCTGAGACTATGTCTGGAGAAATGTAGAATTGCACGACCGAGTTTAAACCCGGAGAAATGTGCATTTGCTATAAAAAGGGGTGTCTTGCTGGGACATATAATTTCAGAAGAAGGGATGACCATAGACCCACAAAAAGTGGAAGTCATTCAGAACGCCCCTACACCTAGAACCTTAAAGCAGTTATCATGCTTTGTTGGGCAAATCAAGTGGCATAGTGGATTTTTATGGTATCTATCTCATGTTTGTGTACCTTTGACAAAGCTTACCAAGAAGGGGGAATTGTTTACATGGGAAGAACCACAACATAAGGCTTTCATTCTATTAAAGAAAATGTTAGTGGTAGCACCCATCCTCAAACCACCTAATTGGAAGTTTCCATTTCATTATTTTGTGGATGCTTTAGATGTGGCTATTGGAGTAGTGTTGATGCAACAATTTGTTAAAGGTTGTTTTCAGCCTATATACTATGCAAGCAGGAGAATGACAAAAGCAGAACAAAATTATAGTGTGACTCAGAGGGAAGCGCATTGGGGATGGTGTATGCTCTCCAAAAATTTTAACATTATTTGTTGGGAAATAAAGTGGTACTACATGTGGATCATCAGGCACTTATTTATTTGGTGAATAAACCACAATTGTCTGGCCGACTAGCTAGGTGGATACTTTTGCTTCAAGAATATGATTATGACATTGTGCATACACCAGGAAAATAGCATGTTGTTGCAGATTATTTAAGCAGATTGCTGAGTGGTGAAGAACCTGTGGGGGTACAAGATGATCTACCTGATGCTCATTTATTTTCTATTAGTACGGAGGAGGGGCATGATTGGTACGATCGGATGTTGCTGTTTTTGACAGATGGGGTGGTACCTCAGTCATTATCCTGAGATCAGAGGAAGAAATTTATACTACAGAGTAAACCATTTCTGGTCATAGTTGGGGTGTTGTACAAGAGAGGCATTGATCAGGTGATTTGGAGTTGTGTCCCTAATTATGAGAGAAAGGCTGTGTTGATGGAAACACATGCTAGAAGTTCGTTGGCAAAAAGATTCTTTAGGCCCATTTGTGGTGGCCCACAGTCTTGAAGGATGCTCATGAATTTGCCAAGACTTGTTTACCATGTTAGCGAGATGGAAGACCAACTGATGCAGACAGAATGCCACACCAACCTGTGCTACCTCTAGGTCCTTTCCAGAAATGGACGCTTGACTTTATGGGTCCTATCAAACCACCTGCCAAGTATACAGGGAACAAGTATATTTTGGTGGCTATAGATTACTGTACAAAGTGGGTGGAAGCAATTGCATTGAGTAATAATACAGTTGTAAGCACAACTAAGTTTCTATATTATAATATCATGACTAGATTTGGGTGTCCAATTGAGATAGTTTTGGATCAAAGAGTTCATTTTTTGAACAAAGTAATGAAAAAGCTAACAGGTTTACATATGATTGTACATAAGAAGTCCACTACTTCTTATCCACAAGCTAATGGTCAGGCTAAAAAATTCAAATAAGACATTTAAGAAAATCCTCAAGAGAATAGTTTCAAAGAACAAAACTGATTGGGACCAAAAGTTAGACTCGGCATTATGGGCATTCCGGACAGCATACAAAGTGACTATTGGAATGACACCGTTTCGTCTAGTATATGGGTGTGAAGCTATGGTTCCAATGGAGTTCATTGTACCGAGTCTTTGAATAGCAGCTAAATGCAAATTATCTCTAGAAGAGTTGGTTCATCATAGGATCCAGTAGTTGCTGAAGTTGGAAGAGGATCGGGTTGTTAGCTCATACATTTCGGATGTGATCTAGAAGTGGAGAGAAGCATGGGTCAATAGGAATATCAAATTTAAGGTGTCCCAGAAGGGGGATCTAGTATTGATGTTTAATTCTAAACTAGGCTCTATAATGGTCCCTACAAGATTGTTGTGGTCTTAGGAGAGGGAACATTCAAATTGCAGGATATGTATGGGAATGCAATTCCGAAACTAGTCAATGGGTATTAGTTGAAACCATATCATGCTCCAACACTTTATGTGGAGGTTGTAGTAGAGGTTTTGGTGGTGCAGTGCATGGTGGCAAAGTTGTGTTTAGTGGCTGTTTGCAAGTTCAAAGATTTGAAGTTCTGAAGCGATGCGAGATTCAAATGCAGAACTAAGGTTCGAGATCTGAAATTCCAAAGTGATGCGAGATCTGAATGCAGAGCAGTGATTCTGAAGTTTTGAATCTGTTGGTAGTACTGGCCATACTAATGGCAACATTTCACGCATGTCAATGATGAATCTTCATGCCTTCTCTTCAATTTGAATTGACGTGTGTGAGGTTTAGCTATTTTTATCCCTGCTAGAATCAGTTTGCTCTGACTTCTGTTCAAAGTTGTGTTCAATCTAGTATTTTTTGGGGGATGTCCTTTGTGAATGTGGATATTCATAACGAGGAACTCCCGAGGTTGTGTCTTGAGCTTGATCTGCTATCAGCCACAGAAAGTGAACAGATGGCCCCAAAATTCTCAAGGCATGTGGGATCATTTAAAGGAGAGGCTGTTTATTCTAGCTCAGAGACCTTATGAAGCTTTTGCTTCTGAGGAATATACAGCAAATATCTTGAAGGATAAGGTTCAAGAGCAGGAGAAGCAGATTCAAGAATTAAAGCAACAAATGTTGTAGTTTCAGCAATAGTCCCAGGCGACCTCAGCAACACTGCAAGGTACTAATTTTGCAAATTTTTTTTCTAAGCTTTTGTTTGTGTAGGTACCTGAAGATATAGTACCAGGGCCAAGAAATCAAAGTAGCGGTCGGGCCGATCCGAAGAAAGACTTTCAAGAGGAGTTAGTATGACCAAAAGAAATACTTCAAGCTTTTAAAGTGGTTAATGATTTGACTAGTGGAATCTAGGATACACTGATGTTCAACCACCATTCGGAGGATCTATTCAATGTAGTACAAAAGAAAGAGGAGGATATGACCACTATTGATCCAAAGAAGTAGGTACAGGGTTTGAAGATCAAGTAGCAGGTTAGTATGAAGAGCAGCTTATGGGAGTTCAGCATGAAGATTATGATGTGGATCATGAATTAATTCCAACTAGTTCAATACCAGTAGACCATTGTACTGGATCCACTACAGCGGATAAATGAGTGGGTTTGAGTCTCAATAATTTTGTGGCACAAAATTGATTGTTCCACCGGGTGTGCCAATGTGGGCGAGTATAGCCTAAACATATTTAAGAACTATTTATCTTTAATATAGGATGTATGGAAAAACCTTAATGGGAGTTAGTTGTGCAACCGCTGATGAGGCGCGTTTGCAAGTTAGCAAGCAACTACCATATGTAGTTAGTTAGTCGTTCGACTCATGGATCTATCACACAATATTCCGACTGGTGTTGTTGATTGGACTCTGTTTTGCTTAGTTCTATGCCTACTTTATATATTATTGTTACAAAAGCATTTGCAATATAAGAAATATGTAGTTGTTCACTTTAATTGATCATCTCTATTGCACTCAATCTTGAGTTGGTGTATTCTCTTTCGGAAGCTCTGAATGTATTCACATGAAGATACCATATGTTTACTAATAGGTAGATTTTAGGATACTAGTTACATACTAGATCTGAGCAAGTTGTCGCAATTTTGAATTGGTTATTTCATGTTGTGTGCTTGATGTCCTGGGATTTAGCTTGTGCAAGTAGTCCAAAAGTGGTTTCCACAATCTTTTGGCTCAAGACAATGCAACGAAAAATGTTGGAGGGCCTAGTTGCCTTAGCATTGCAAACACATTTTTCTTAATGTGGTATTTGTAGTCTGTTGATGTACAAAGGTATGCAAAGTCTCTATACCCGATGTTGGATTGTAAGAGCTTCTCAATGTTCATGTCTAAAATTGCATCTTTTACTTGCAATGTTCTTTCTTTTATTTGGGCTTTACGCATGTGAACCCAAGAAGATGAAAGCACTTGTTTAACTAGAACTTTCATTGTCTTGAAGCAAATGTTTTCTATTGATAGTGCAAATCGATGATCCACACTAACAAGCTCCCAAGAAGCAATGTCTTGGTATGAAGTACGCATGAGAATGTTGTAGTTTCGCTCATTGCCATAGAATAGTTGTGGGTATGCTAGCTCCTTGACAAAATATGAAGAGGGGAGAGGAGAAGAGTGGAGATGAGGAGAGAGGGCACAGCTAGAGAGCACACCACAAATGACTAACTATACACTAGATTTAGTTGAAAAAATAGAATATATACAAACCCATTTAGGGTTAGGGTTAGGGGATCTAATCGTTTCCTTTATAGCACTCTATAAGGTTAGTGCTATGCAAATATGATCACATGATGGTGCTATGCACACGTGATCATAGGATATTGAGCGTGAACTCTCAACACCTTCCCTCAAGGTCAACATCATGAAGCAGGCCTTCCCTCATGATGGTGATTCTGGGGAATCGAAGAAGGACTGAGCATTACATTCCATCACCCCCTTTAACGGGAATGTCCTTCCTCTGTGTCAAACTGTTGGGTGTAAGTGCTCCACTAGGAGTGCTCTTTGTGTGTGGTCCTTTGTGTGTGAGTGTGTAGGTGTGCCATGTGGCACCTAGGGATTTATCCCATATAGATTAGTGTGTGGTACATTGTACTTGGCACTATATATTGTAGTGTCACATCATGAATAAATCAACCTAGATCTTTGTGCCTTCTATCATGTGTACTTTCCTTTCCTTTCTCTTTCATCCTTAGATTTTAGGATGATACCAATTCCCAACAATTGGTATCAGAGCCATAGACTCCTCATCCATAGCTCCCTCTTCCTAGCTCATAGTTAGTCTACTCTAGTTTTTCTCCCTCTTCTAGCTTATCTCCTAGCTCCCTTTCATCTTATTCTCTTCTCCTCTCCTTCACCTCAGTCATAGCTCACCTAGCCTAACGTAGATTCTTCTTCCCTCTCAGCTCGAGATTATCCTCTCCAAACTCCTCTATTTCTAGTTGCAGGCCGCCATGGTTCTGGTTACACCTACCTCTGGCTAAGCGCGGAAATGCTTCTCTTCATAGGCCCGCACCCCTTCTGGTTCATGTCAAGATGTTTCACGCCCTGCATCAATCTTTCTCAGGCTGCTGGCTACGAACACCTTTCCAAGATTGTGCACATCTCATGAGCTGCTCCTGACCGGAAAACTTTGGGCTGTGCACATGCCTTCTCTCCATCTCGATGTGCCCACGTCTTCTTTCATGATACGATGCTGGTCGCTTCCATTTTACTGTCGCAGAAGAAGGCCATCCTTCTTTGTTGTGCTACTGCTGGCTGTCATTATCTGAAGCATATCCCTGTTGCTACTGCGTGACATTTCTACTGGAGGGGTTTGTTCCTGATCAACATGTTGCTTTTCATGGCTTCTCTAAGGCTGCTCAAGCTATCAACAGTCATCTCTTCTTTATTCATTATCTTCGATATAAGGTGATGCTGCAGCAGTGCGCCACACTTCCTTCTCAAGCTGCGCTGCACACATTCATTTTGTGATTGGTCTCTACTCAAGGTTCTGCTGTCCTCTGTTATATTCAGCAAGAAAGTATTGTTCTGCTTCTTTTTGGATATCTTGCTGAAGAACAAATTATTTTTCTGCTCTTGATTATGTGGTTCCAAAGGGAGTTGTTTTCACTTAGATATTCTGATATCTCAGCTCTTTGTTGCGTTCTCTTGCCATACAAAAAGATGTATTTTTTATGAGCTGCAGATTTTTATTTCAGTTCTCTTCTCAAAGATATTAAAGAACTGAATCTTATTTCTCATGTAAGGGATTAGACACTGCCACGAAAAGTGGTAAGACCTTCCCATTTTCTTCATGGTTCTGCTGGGTTCTATGCACTTGCCTTGTGCATAAAAAGATTTATTCTCCATGATGATATTTTATGATTATGGGTACTTTGCCCTGGTACAGCCTAAAATGAATCTCTCCTTTTGTACACACCTGTGGCCACCACATGATGTAGGCCATGTGGAAGATCTCTCTTTTATGTGTGTTTTGATATGTGTAATGAGTTGTGGGCCTTATTATTTTGTCCCTACCCATGAGGCACCCCTGACATGGCATGAGAAACTGGACCATGAGTACCAGATTTATCCTTGACCAGCAGGAGAGATGTCCCTTGAGGAGGGTTGTGTGGCAAGGTCCATCTCTCTCTCTCTCTCTATGTGATTGTGTTTACCAGATCCTTCTCTTGTCTCTACCCTTGGAAACCCATAACTGGCATGTGACACTAGTGCTATGAGATTTATCCTTGACCAGAGACACTGGCATGAGAAACCATAAGCCTAGATTTATCCTTGACACAGTATGAGGATATTCCTTGAGGAGGGGTTCTTTGGATCTTAGTTCTTTTGTGGTTTTTGTCCTCCTAGTGTATCACTTAAGGAGGGTTTGTTGGGTGTAAGTGCTCCACTAGGAGTGCTCTTTGTGTGTGGTCCTTTGTGTGTGAGTGTGTAGGTGTGCCATGTGGCACCTAGGGATTTATCCCATATAGATTAGTGTGTGGTACATTGTACTTGGCACTATATATTGTAGTGTCACATCATGAATAAATCAACCTAGAACTTTGTGCCTTCTATCATGTGTACTTTCCTTTCCTTTCTCTTTCATCCTTAGATTTTAGGATGATACCAATTCCCAACACAAACCAAGAGCTAGTTGATGTTTCTCAAATAGCACTCTACCTTGGTAAAGATGTCTGTAACAGTCTCTTTGCTATCACAATGCTTTAGTGTGAAATCTTTGAACCATCAGTGAAGATAGAACTGCAATATATAAAATTTGATCTGTATAACAAGGCTTGTGGCAATGATGCCGAGAATAGCCAAGCGGCTTTACAAGGCTGAAATGATGTGCACAATGCCGTGAGATAGCCAAATAGGCTTTACAATGGTGGCATGTGTGTGTGAAATCAAGCGCTATCTACCACTGAACAATCTACAATGCCTTTGAACTCTGAAGTCTGCTCACTGAATTGATGAACATAAGGTTTCAGGTAATGTAATAATGTGAAACCGTAAGTGAGCGTATGGATTGACTCCGAGTAGGTACTAGTCGAGAATTTTGGGCATAGCTTAGATTGGCAACTTGGGGAAATTCAAAGCATTCCCTCTATGGTGGCAATCTAGTCTACTCTGATCTAGATCTATACCAACCATCGATTGATAAAAGAACATCAAATAATTCCTTTTCTTTTGTTCTTTTTAAGTGCTGGGTCAGATGCATCGATGTAGAGGCAAATGTGCATGAAGGAAGTGGTTTTGTCGGCGGCGAGGCTAAAATGTGAGTGTAACTTGCACTAAAATGTGCACATGATGTTACGAGCATGTAGACACAAAAAAACGAGCGACTTTCCTTTTTGGAGCGCCCTCAAATTCTTCCTGTCTCAAGAGATACGACTTGATCTAAGTGGAGGGACAAAAGGAGTGCAAATGGTGCTCAATGATGATGTGTCATTGTGGGTCACATATAGTGATGATGTGGCACTATGCCTAGCAAGAGGTGTGCCGGTGGAGCCCTGTGCTAAGGTGGTAGGAGTGGTCACATGAAGTGATTGTGGAGCACTATGTGTGCCTGTAGAGGTCAGAGCTGACTGGACACAACTGAGGTGGCACTGCTAAGGTGGCACAAATGATGATGCTAGCAAATGATGTGGCAATGCTGACATGGCATTGGTGATGTGGTAGATGATGTATCACTGGTGATGTGGTAATTGACATGGTAGGTGACGTGTCTCTGATGATGTGACAGGTGATGTGGCTTGCTGATGTGGCATCGATGATGTGGCATAGGTGATGTGGCATTGATGACATGGTTGATGAGTTGGCAGGGTGACATGGCTTGCTGATGTGGCTATGATGATGTGGCAGAATGTTGGGTCACTGATGACATGGCATGTGGATAGGATGTTCCACGTGGCACACTATAGACCTAACCTAAGGGTTCCCTTATCTTGCCACATGTTGATTGCTAGGAAGCCGAAATCTTTGTAAGATTCGCCGAAGTTTGTGTAGATTTCGTTGGCGTTGGGCGTCTTGTTGTAGGAGATCATGTTCATCAGCTTCAAAAATTGCGTGAGCGATGGCCTTCTTTGCAGGATTTGGGTTTCCCCGCAGCAAAGGTTGATGCAACCATGACGAGGTCATGTGCAACCTCTTTGATGTGGTTGTGCAACCTCTTCGATGTGGAGCTCGTGAGCTGCCTCTGCTGTTGGTTCTTGAGTAGTTTGGAAGATGTAGCATCGTGGGCTGGCCTTAGAGGCTAAAGAGAGCCATGGGCATCGTTGGGAAGAGTAGCCCTTGAGAGAGCGGATTTGTAGAGGCTGATTGAAGAGGCTGGAGGTGTCAAAGACCCGTATGGCTATGTGGAGCTTAGAGTCTTTGGTAGCTAGGCTATCGTTGGAGAGGCACTACTTTGGTAGGATCACATTGTGCAGGGTTTTCAACAAGTGGTTATGCATAACAAGTTGGTCTTGGTATACTAAGGCTGTGTGGGATCTTGTTTGGATCTTACTTGGGATATTGTTTAGATCTTGGTGTTTCCTTTTTGTGTTTCATCATGGTGAAGATTTGTTGAGAGTTGTGGTGCCATGAGCACATGTAGAGCAAAGGTATGAGTAAAGGGCAAGCTGCCACATGGCATGGAGGAGATATCCCACATGTGAGCAAGAAAATGGATGTAAGTACCCTCACCTATAAAAGGAAGGTTCATTTGAAGTAATAAAAATCATGCACTTTGCACTATCACAAGATTCTCTTTATGAGTCCAAGCTAATCTATCTTGGAACCTAATTGACTTGAGGTACATGTCATGAGCACTCTCTTCATCATGTTTCCACACAGGTTCCATCCACCTTAGAGTGCTCCATAGATCCTGAGGCACGCATGTTTTGTCATGGTATCAGAGCATAGGTTTAGCTCTCCTAGTTTAGCTCATTAATAGTTCACTAGGATTGCTTCCATTCCTAGATTAGTTTTAGAATGTAAGATTAGTTTTAGTTTGGATTGAGAGTTCTTTGAAAGAAATTTCCGTCATGCCTTTCCGTTCATTGAGGGACTCTTCTTGAGTGTTTGTGAGAGATAACATTCTTCTCTTGAAAGATTTATGAGAGAGAGAGAAGGACGTCTTGCGATTTTTTGGGGCTGGTTTATTATCAAAATCCAAATCGTATTGTGGCTGATTTGCTAGTTCATTATCAAAATCCAATCGTTCCTCACCAAGCTTTGTGTAGAGACACAGTCAGAGTCGATTCCTCGAAGTTCCTGCACATTTAGAATCATTCTTATAGGTAGCAAACTTCTCCTCGGACCAGCAACTCCTAGAGAGTCAAGCGCTCTAGCAACTGCTCTATAGCTCAACCAACCAAGGACAGCTGACCACTACAACGACACTCCAACGACAAGGTACAATGCAGCATTGACCATCTAAGCGGCTCTCAACGAGTGGCGCTCACACCTCAACTGCTCCATAGTGTTCGACTCCTGCAACTCTAAAAGCTAGCACAACCCCAGCCCGAATCTATAACAGTGACCACAGCTTCAGCACCATCCAAGAGCCCTCGACAAGCCTCTACAGACACTGCAAGCCACTACATGACAAGCAACCACGACATAGAAGCAAACAAATAGTCGCACGGCTCACTGGCCTGCTCCTTCAAACAGCGCACCCAATGGTGGCTGCTCTTGCTCCAAGCTTCTAAAAAGCCCAATGGCCGCTCCACTGCATCGACCAGCCCGACGGCGTAGCAAGTTAGCAAGACAGAGGCACAACAAGGTTTGACCATAGTAGCGGCTCATCCTCATCGTCGCTTGGCGGCTGACCGTCCACGAGCACAAACCTACTAGGCAACATCTCAGTGGCTCCTACGGCTTGACTGCGCCCCTTCAACTCTGACCTCTGCACCTTTAACTCCGACCCGCAGGTAATCACGATGGACTCCATCGCCGTTCGCGTCGTCGACACAGAGAAGCTTCAAAGCTTCTTCTATGTTTTCTCTCTACGGTGAGACCTTAGGACATGTGGCAAATGTTGCGAGAAACACATGGCAAGATAGAATATTACCCAGGTAAGGTTAATTAACCTTGGGTTGGGAGTGGCTAATTCTTTGCCATGTGGTAGCGAGTTGGTCAAAGCTAACTGTGGTTAGGTTCAGCTGCCTGGGTTAGTTGAACCATGGTAAGATTTTTATAAACCTTGGGTTAACCAAGTGGGTTTAAAGGTTGCCACATGGCACAGTGCCACCTAAGCACAGAGCCCCTGCTAAGCACAGTATGAAATTCTGCATGTGAATCCTTGTGCCACATCATCAAGACCCCCTCTTCTTCATAGAAACTTTGACAAGCCGTAACTTGCAATCCAGGAAGAATTTGCACACACTCCAAAAAGGAAAAGTGATCATCTTTTTGAGCTCTAGGCACCTATCAAATCAGAATCATTGTTAGCAATTAGATACTACCATTGAAGCAAAATAAAGCTCATGGTAAGACCTTTGCAACAAATGAAAAAGCAACCCATGAATGCAGAAAGCATGCCAAA
Organism: Dipteris shenzhenensis; assembly: GCF_047967505.1. Lineage (NCBI taxonomy): Eukaryota > Viridiplantae > Streptophyta > Polypodiopsida > Gleicheniales > Dipteridaceae > Dipteris > Dipteris shenzhenensis. Next base: position 44,073,664 of record NC_141602.1, on the reverse strand, counting down.
AGCACAAGTGCATGAGATGACCATAGCAAAAAGCATGGCATCCACACAGAAAGCATTAAGGCACATGGAAGAATGAAGCATCATGCATGAAGCTACACCAAGCGAAGAAGACAACGACATCGTCATCAAGCCATGAGCCAAAACGTGACATCAATGGAATGTATTGAGAAACCAAAACCTTGCCAACCTTGCCAACCTTGCCTATATTTTGTAAATCAAGCTTGACCACCTGAGAGTAGCCATGTAAGCACCCAGGGGAGGATTTGATCTTGTAACTCACATCTGACCACCTTGCAGTAGCCAAAGGATCATGGCACCAAGGGGAGGTGTTGAGAGTTGTGGTGCCATGAGCACATGTAGAGCAAAGGTATGAGTAAAGGGCAAGCTGCCACATGGCATGGAGGAGATATCCCACATGTGAGCAAGAAAATGGATGTAAGTACCCTCACCTATAAAAGGAAGGTTCATTTGAAGTAATAAAAATCATGCACTTTGCACTATCTCAAGATTCTCTTTATGAGTCCAAGCTATGAGTCCAAGCTAATCTATCATGGAACCTAATTGACTTGAGGTACATGTCATGAGCACTCTCTTCATCATGTTTCCACACAGGTTCCATCCACCTTAGAGTGCTCCATAGATCCTGAGGCATGCATGTTTTGTCAAGATTCGAGTGTTTCGAGGGACCCAAGTGGAAGACCCGGGGTCTTATCTTTGGGATTTTGTTCGAGGATGCGGGCTTTTTGGATGGTCCATGAAGGATCGGGTGGAAATTTTGCCTGATTTTCTTGAAGGTGTAGCCTTGAGTTGGCATGATGCCTTGCCAGACTCTACCAAGGAGGACTGGGATCAAGTTGTGGCTGCAATGAAGCAGAGATTTGGGGTAGTGGAGTCGCCAAATGCTTTGATGTTGCAGTTGGACCGGTTCTATCACAAGGAGAGGGTGAGATGGTCTTTACATTGGCAATCCGATATGAAACTTTATGGACAAAGTATGAAAGGGCAGCTTTGCGAGCTGTGGCATCTGCATCATCAGCCCCTCAAAGCCTTTTAGGGATGGAGCACTTAAAGATGAGCAAATTTGTGATGGCTTTGGAGCCTCGTCTTTGCTCAAAAGTAATGAGTAAAGATCCAACAACATCCGTGGAGGCACTTCGCATTGCGACTAAGAAAGAAGCTTCTCTATAGATCGAATCCTCTTTTGTGTCTTCGAGGTGTCTTTAATAGCTTCAACTTCTAAGGTGGAGGTAATGGGCACTCCTCAGGTACCAAAGTCCTCTGTGTTAGATCATAATATCTCCTAATTGATGGCAGAGTTTGCTGATTTGAAGTTGCATTTGGTTAATGCACAATAACCTAGAGCACCAAAGAGTGAGGATAGGCCTCGAGATAAGGAGTGGGGTCACTTGCTATGAATGTAATGGAAAAGGTCACTATCACCCGGAGTGTCCTAGATTGAGAAAGAAAGAAGAAAAACAAGTATCCTTGTTAGAAGCTTCTTCAAGGGATGAGGGAAGAGAGGCAATGATGGCTAAACAGGGGCATGGTAAAGCAAAAGAAGAAGAAGAAAGCAAGGAAGAAGTAGATGAGGATCATCAGGAAGAGGAACACTGTAGTAAGAAAAAAAATGCATCTAGAAGGAGAATTAGCTTGTCAGACTTTCCACAAGGCATTGAAAGCTATGACTTGTTGTCTGACCTTAAAGAAAAGGAAGCTCATGTTACGTTTGGTCAAATTACTTGCTTTGTCTCCAAAACTACGGAAAGAATGGGGAAAGCTAGCAAGCACAAGAGTGTCAAAGAAGAAAAAGAAGAAAAGTGCCATTCCTATTGTTCAAAAGGTAGATATAGATGTTGGTGATGATGTACCTATGGTTGATGTGATCATTGATGGTCAAGTGATTTCTAATGTTTACATTAATGGAGGTGCATCGATTAATGTCATGAGTGAGAAGACCATGATAGATTCTGATTTAAAATACTCTAGTATTACCTCTCCTTATTGCATCGAATTGGTTGACAACACTAGACCTTGGGAGTTGTGAAGAATCTAGAACTGGATGTATGTGGAATTTCTCAGCCGACTACTTTTCAGGTGATCCCTACCAAGCCAGATGCACATGCCTATCCATTGATTTTGGGAAGGACTTGGCTACGTAAGGTGAAGGTATTCAAAAGTGGGATACTGGAGAATTGATTTTGTAGGGAAATGATAAGAAGGTGCGCTACAACATCAAAAGCTGCAAAAAGGAAGTTGTCAAGGAGGAGTCTTCAACATCAGAGAGTTTGAGCTCTAACTTTGAGCTCTGACTTAGCCGATGGCTGATCGAGACGAGTCAGGAAGGAACAAGGTGTGGTGCAAAAAGATCCTGTAGAGACACTTCAAGGATGTGGAGCAGACTAAACAACGCCAATGCAATGAAGAGCTTCTTGGTGATTCTCTATCAGGTAGTGAGAAGCTCCAGTATTTGGATATGTTAGATGATTTCCCATATCTCTTTGCAACAAGCTATTCACAGGTTTGAGTAGTCTCTCTTGTGGAGCACAAGATTGAGTTGAAGCCAAAAAGCAAGCCATTTGTGCAACGCTTAAGGCGATTGGGGGTAATCCAAGTTGAAGCACTAAAGAAAGAGGTAACACAACTACTTGACGCTGGGTTCATCTTTCCTATTGATGATTCCAAATGGATATCTCCTATAGTTGTCACACCAAAGAAAGGAAATAAGTGGCGGATTTGTGTGGACTTCCATCCTTTGAATCTATGCACTAAGAGGGATCATTTTCCTTTGCCATTCCAAGATGAAATACTAAACCAAGTAGCAGGGCATAAGATGTATTCTGTATGTGATTGGTATTCTGGGTACTTTCAAATTTGTATTCGGGAGGAAGATCAAAAGAAGACATCATGTATCACACCTTGGGGAGATTTTGCTTATAGAGTGATGCCTTTTGGGTTGACCAATGCACCAGCTGCATTTCAAAGGTTCTTGGGCAAGTCCTTGAGCCTTACTTGGGACAGTTCATAAGGGTGTTTATGGATGATTTCTACATTTATTCTTCGTGCATAGATCACATGGAGAAGTTAAAGATGGCCTTAGCTAGTCAATAGAAAGGCAAGCACGGTTGTAAAATTTCTCTTTGATCAAATTTGTTCACGCTTTGGTTGTCATTTGAACATTCTCACAAATGGAGGAACCTCTTTTAGAAATGAACTAATTGAAGATGTGGTGCATAAGCCAAAGATAAATCATAGCATGTCCACGCCACACTATCCCCAGTGTAATGGCTTAGCTGAGAAAACAAATGGATTATTGTGCAATTCAATGGGAAAGCTTGTAGACACTAAGAAAAGGCATTGGGATAGGCACTTGGTAGAAGTTTTATGGGCTTACAGAACCACACACAAGCTAGCTATTGGGTTTACACCATTCCAACTCCTATATGGGATTGAAGCCATTTTGCCCATTGAATTGGAGATACATAGTCTTCACATCGCTCTTGCAAGAATAGAAGGATAGGAGGATGCCTATGCTCAATGCTTGGTATAGCTACTAGAAGCCTTGGATGAATGCAGATTATAGGCCTTACAAAACTTGGAAGCTTCTCAAAAAAGGCACAAGGCCCGTTTTGACGCCAAATTATGCAAGAAGAAAGATATTACAGAAGGAGATTTGGTCATGAGATTTGATAGCTATTTGGACAAGCGGCTGAACAAAAAGTTTATCGACCGATGGGAGGGACCATATCGAGTCAAAAAGAAGTTCACGAATGGAACCTATCAGCTTGAGGATGTTGATGGCATGGTGATACCTGGATGCACCAATGAGTATCGCCTTAAATTCTTCTATGCTCGACCACCTTGAGGGCCAGTAGACCTCTCTATCACTAGAGAGGATCTCGGGGGGGGGGGGGGGGGGGGGAGATGTGACGCGGGCCTGTAATCTGTACAAGCACACACTCACTAGCACATTGCAATATATCAGCTATCAAGTAAGGAACTTGCAAAATACTTTGGGCCCTTTTGCAAGAGTAGCAATAAGGTTGGAGAGGATTGCGGCTAACATGCAAACCTCCACAACTTTCACACTCATGCTCAATCAAATCCGCATTGACATTTGTAAAGTGCAAGATGTCGAATACCTGCAATGAACACGAAGATGTTACACATGCCTTTAAATGGTACAAAATAGAGATATGTGGTAGGAATTATCTCTTTACCATAGCCCAAGTGTGACGATTGGGTTGCAAATGCTTCCTTCAATACATCCTTTGTTGGACCTTCTCTAAGCTCAACTAATATGGTGAAATCAAACACACAAATGGTCCCCTTTGCTTTTAAGAATGACACATTCTTAAGCACATACATAACCACTCCTTCTTCATTGGACTCTTGTATGAGTTGTGTGAGGGTGGATTTGCACTCATTTACGAATGCAAGCTTGAAGACAAAAATCAAAGACAACAAGAAAAGCCATAGGTTGTTGAATGCTTCAGTTTAAACATAGGAAAACAAAAGAAAAAATCACTTACGATAGCTCTATCCTCATCTCGAGCTCCGTCAGCAATAATGATCAACCATACCATCCTCACTTGTAACCTTATTGATCACAATTCCAATGGTTCCCACAACATTTGCCACATTCCAATTGCAAATGTTAATCATTTCTACTGCTCAAGGCACGTAGGTGCAAAGAGAATGATCGGGTTCCAAATGAAGATCGCCATCAAAAGGCTCTCCTCTAATTATGCATGTAGTTGCATCAAGTAGAGAGAATTTTGAGATTCCACCCCCATTTGTTCCCTTTGGGACAACACTTGCTCCCTCAATTCTATAAAATTGTCCAACTTGCAAGAAGATGACAAATTGGTGAATGTAGGTGGAGGGTACAAGCAATGTAATAGTATGGGAACAAAGTTTGTCTCTCAAGTTAGCTTTCAAAAAGATAACATATTTGGCATTTGCCACTTTATATGTCCCATACTTAGCAAGTAATTTTCCTTTGAGCACAAACCTATGAGGTACACATTTAGATAGTTGGGTTATGGTCAATGACACTAATGAATTGCCACCACCTACAAAATTCTCCTTGGTGGGCTCAAGAGCTTTTGCATTGGATGGAAAGCTATCGGGTGGTGGATGTGAATTGTTATTGTCATTAGGCCCATTATAAGAATTGGCTTAGTCATCATTTTGTTTGGAGAGAATATGTTTGGTAGCTGCAAATAGAAAAATAAAATAAAGTAAGTTTCAATTTCATATTGAATTAGTATGCAATCTCATATTGCATACTAAGTCATCTTTAGGTATGATTTATATAATTTATTGTCATAATTTTGCAAATTTTAAAGTTATTTTGTGTTCAAGCATAATTAGGAAATTTGGAAAATTTAACTTTGCATGAGTTAAAAGCATAATATTCAATTATCACATAGAAAAGATGACTTTTCACAAAATATAATATCTTTAAATCATTAATATCACAATCACCTTTGGAAAATTACTTTGCATATTAAAATTGGCCGAAGTCATAAGAAAATTTATTGTAATAGAGTCTAGTTGAGTCTCAACCCCATTAAGCAATAACTAACTCTAATGCTACTCAATCCGAGTCAATATTAAAGATGTCAATCATGCCACTAAATTTTGTAGGGGAGGTGCATTTCATTGCACATTTGGTACACTTGCTATTACTTGAACGAACCACTTGTGCGCTAATTTAACACCCATTAGGGGAGAATTGGGGTCTTAAAAGGGCCTCCAATTAGTGATTTGAAGGGATTAGAGAGTGGTTTGAGGTGTACCACTAGGAGTGCTAGAAGGTGTGGGGCAATGGTATGTTGAGGTGGAGGGTGGGCAGGCCTACAGAGAGCCCCTATTGGTTTCTCCCCTTACACTAGGGACCACCCAAACCATCCCCCCCCCTCTTAACCCATGTTTGACCCTCCTGTTAGGTGCACCTCCCTCACATGAGCCCAAAACTACCTTCAATGGGATGGTAGGGCCCTTCTAGCGAATTTTTCTTCTCCCCTCCCTCTTTCTAGGGCCTCTTCTCCCCACTGTTCTGGTCCAACCTACCAAATCACTCAGATTTGAACCAAATCCCACGCATTTTCCCTCTTCCCCCTCTTTCTCTGCTCCCTCCTGCTTTGGCCTGCTTGCTACAGCTCCTCTCTCTCTCTCTCTCTCTCTCTCTCTCTCTCTCTCTCTCTCTCTCTCTCTCTCTCTCTCCCTCTCCCTCTCCTGTGCCTCTATTGCTGTTGCTCTGTCCCTCTCCTTCTCCCTCTCCTGTGCCTCTGTTGCTGTTGCTCTATCCCTCTCCTTCTCCCTCTCGTGTGCCTCTGTTGTTGCTACTACTTTATCCCTCTTCTTCTCCCTCTTTTGTGCCTCTGTTGGAGCTGCTTTGTCCCTCTCCTTCTCCCTCTCCTGTGCCTCTATTGTTGCTGCTCTGTCCCTCTCCTTCTCCCTCTTTTGTGCCTCAGTTGGAGCTGCATTGCCTTGTGTAGGAGTCCCATTCTTGCTATTGCAACCTCTGCAAGCATGGTGAGGAGAAAGGCTACAAGACCATGCAATGATGTGACCTCTTGTGTCTTCCACAACATCAAAAATGCATTGGATGAGTGAATCCCTTTCACCTACAGCTTGAATGACTGGATAGTGATGAAAGGATCGGCCAAAGGTCCGCATAAGCTTCCCAAGAGCAAGAGAGGTGACATCTTGCATGAGTGAAAGGGGCGCATCTTGAAGTTCAAGTTTGGAAAGAAAGGATGGCTCGCAAAAGTGCAACATGTTTACATGGGAAAAGATATGCAGCTTCCTCCATCATTCAATCAATATAGGATACCATCACACTATGAGCCTTTCTATCTATGTACCTTTTTCACCTGTAAGTGTAATGAGTCCATTTGGAAATTTTGTATTTGGTTTCTAAGAGCTCTTATTCATGGTGGCAGATGTTTTCCCTTCGGACCTTGAGGAGTGGGAACTAGTTGAATCATTCATAGGCAAGTTCACTGCGATTCTGCTATAGCAACTCTTTGCTCTCCCACAGGAGCTTTTTCCCTCTTTCTTTTCCTTCTCATATAGGATACAACTGCTCTTTCCTCTCCTACAGCTATTGTTTTCCCAACAGGCATGGTCTAGAACATAGTGACACAAGCTGGTAATGTTGTGAACTCTAGTGTGTTTTGGAGGCATGGTCAGGAAGAAAGTGACACAAGCTAGCAGTATTGTGAGCTTTAGTGTGTTGTAGAGGCATGGTCAGGAACAAAGTGACCAAAGTGGTCAAAGATGGCAATATTGTGAGCTCTAGTGTGTTCTAGAGGCACGGAAGTGACAGAAGTTGACAATATTGTAAGCTCTAGTGTGTTCTAGGACTTGAAAAATGCATTGGATGACTTGAACTTACAGATTGACTAAGTAGATAGTCATGGAAGTTTTTGCCAAGGGTCCACATAAGCTTCCCAAGAGGAAGGATGTATTTCTTAGACTATGTACCTTGCTTATCTTCTTTACAAGATCCTATTTTAACATAGGAGTGGGAAGTAGTGGAATCTTTGATATAACTGACAATGGACTGTCTATAAGTTACGTGTAGGAATACCTTTTAGTCATGGAAAACGAAATGTATAGTCCTTCAACTTTACTTGAAATGGTGAAATAGTAGGCAAGGATTTAGAGAAATGCATGAAAATGACCATTTTATCCCTCGTGCAACATCAAACAATGATTTTGACTAGTACAACCTATCCATAAATTGTAGGTTGGGCATTTTGGAATTTGCATAGTTTTCTTCATGACTTGGAGGACATTCAAAGCATTGATGAATTTTATTTTGATGGTTTTATTGTGTGGTTTCATGTCCAAAGTTTTCAAGTAATATGTATAAAGTTTTCATGCCTAAAGTTTTCATGTCTAAAGTTTACAGTTTATACCTATTTGCCTTGCTTGCATCATTAAAGGAGACAATGCCATGATGGTAAGCATCCTATGTTTTGATTTATATTTTATGGTCTTTTAATGTAATGTGCTTTGTTAGGTTTGCTAATGTAATGGTTATTGAATTGATGTAGGAGGCATTTGAGATCTCTCATTGGTGCACTATATTAGTCGAGCAAGAGGATACGTTGTGGTCTTCCACATCCAATTTTTAGAATGGCCTACTTAACTATCAAAGTGCATCAAAGTATTGACAGCTTGATCATTGTGATCCAAATCACATGGCTTCCCCTATTGCATTGTATCCCATTGGCAATGGTGTAAAAAACTTTGTGCTCGGCTACCCTGAGAGGAGAGCCTTAATGGTATTAGTATTAGGACCTTACTTGGGGATTTCAAAAGCCTCTTTTTTCTATGTATTAGAGGTAGCAAAGAGGAGGTACAGGCTATGAAGAGTCTTTGTATTTTAATGGAGAGATTATAATACAAAAATGTACATTTTATCACATTCTCTTCCTTGCAAGATACCATGTCATAAGCAATATTTTTGATCGAGTCATGGTTGGAATTTTGAATGTGTTGTTAATTCAATATAAGGTAATGTCACTTTGAATTGTAGAGTATTGAATACACCACCTCCAAGTTTGTTGTGTAGAGAGGTGAACCTTTTAGATGCAAACTTGTCCCTTTTCCTTCATTTGTATCCAAAGTAATTACAAATTTATGACCCCCTCAACTTGTGATTGATTTTTGAAGGTCTTCTACATTGAATTTGAACATTTGAGGAAAAGACCCTATTTTTCCAATCAAATATCATAGAGCTACTCATGCTCTCGATTTTGAATTAAAAAATTTGCAATCGGACTTATAGCGCAAAAGTTATAGCTATTTTACTATTCTCTTCATATTCTATGCAATTTTACGTTCTATTACTTGTATATATATTTTTGTAAAATTAATTTAGGAAAATATTATGAATATTCCAAGTTAAAAGAATACTATCGACCAAGTTTGGTAATTTTGGTGACCATTTTTGGCAAATGTAGGAGGAATTTGACCACGGCACAGAAGGCAAAGTTGGTCAAGACATCATGGGGTGTCCAAAAATGCACAAACCCACCACGGCACAAATTTGGCCATTTGGAGGTGTCCAAAAATGCACAAACATGCCATGGCGCGAATTTGGCCATCTGGACACCTCCAGATGGCCAAATTCGCGCCATGGCATGTTTGTGCATTTTTGGACACCCCATGATGTCATGACCAACTTTGCCTTCTGTTGCCAAAAATGGACATCAAAATGGCCGAAGTTGTCAAACTCCTTCATTTACCTCTTCAAAATCTTTATTTCTTCATAGGAAATCATGAAGTGCATCAATCCTTTACAAGGTGATATAGTAGCCAACCTAAAAATTAAAATAAAAGATACATGGACATAGCCAAACTCCATGACTAAGAAAACATAGAAAATGAAAATTTTAGATTCCTCTTCAAAATATATATTTTCCTATGTAATGCATCAAATTATTTCAAGGTGATTTAGTGATATGAAATCAAATATTTCATTGGCATAGCCAACCTAAAATGTGGCTCCAAAGGCAAGATAAACAAAGAAAATGAAAATTTACAAGGTGATGTAGTGGAAGATCAAAGTCCTTTGGATTAAATTAAAAATTACATTGACATAGCCAACCTACAAGGTTCCTCCAAAGTGCAAGAAATTATATAGAGAATATATTGCCTAAGGGTCTTACCAGAGATGTGCTACAAGGCACATAAGTTGTCATATTGACCAACCGTCATTTGCTAAGTTACTTTGTAAATATTTTCTTTTCCATGTTTATCTATGTTGAAGTTGATGCATCTATAGACACATAGATTTCAATTAGGTAGATGAAGACACATATGTATTGGGAATGGCCAAACTTAGCAAACAACATTTTATTGACTTGTAAGTTACATCAAAATGTGATATAACTTTTGTGTGCAAGGTTTTTAAATACTCCATCTAATCAATGTGGTGCCATGGTCAAATCCCGTCTACATATGTATTGGAATGGCCAAATTTGGCAAACAACATTTTATTGACTTGTAAGTTACATCAAAATGTGATATAACTTGGGTATAACTTTTGTGTGCAAGTTGATATAAAAAAAGATGCAATATTAAAAACAACAGATAATTAAAATAGACATAACAAAAGATTCACCATTTGGCCATAGACACATGAAATTTTTTTGCTTTAGATAGAAGAATATAATTAGAAATAGGTGTTTGTATTTTAAATTGTATTACAAAGAGGCTTCATAGCCTATTTCTCTTCTTCTTCAACTCTAATACACCAATAATAGGGTCTTTGAATCCTCGACTAAGTCCTTAGAAAGACCGCTATGCTATTTGGAATCTCACATTCAACTTGTAAGTTCTTATAATCTCATGTACAACACATTGGAATGGATCACGTAGGTTGCCTTGGGTCAATACTATGAATTCTCCATGCCTTCTTGTTCTAAATTGATAGATTCTCCATTCCTGCTTGCTACTACACATATGAAGAAACATCATTTTAGAAATTTAAATTTAAATAGATGTAATGCATCATGTGAATTCTTCTTCTTCAATAAACTTTTGGACTTCAAGACATACATTAGCAGCATCACAAGCTCCAGGCATCTCGTTTGCATCACCATTTCCTTCAAGTCCTGCATCATCTCCAAAACAACTTGCTCATGCATGACTTTATGTCTTTCAATATGAAGAGTCCATATCATCCATGCCCACCATTCTCATATCATCCTCCATGAAGGTCCTGAAAGAATAACTAAGGGAACCTTAGCAAAAGCAATGCACTGCTATGGATAATCTAAAGTAAGAAATTACATTGAAACGCTACGAAATTAACATGTCTTTTCTTGAAAAAAACAATCATGGATCACATACTGATCCTGTAATTGTATGGTCACATGGTAACATGGGAGATCTCCTCAAATGGTGCTATCAATATTCACAGAGTTTACAGAGATTGTGATAGGCCATGATAGAAGGTAGGTGAGGTTTGAGGAGGGATGAGAAAGACCATGAATGATTACGAGGGAGGAGAAGCAAGTGGAGGACTAGGTGTGAGGATGAAGGCATACGAATACGCATGAGTAGGAGGAGTAGAAGCAACAGGAGCAGGCATGAGCATGAGGAGGCAAGAGGAGCTTGCATGAGTAGGACGAAGGAGGATAGACATGAGCATGAGGGAAGATGATAATGGATGAGCATGAGGGAGGAGGAGGAGCAGGAAAAAGCAGTAGGGGGGGAGGAGGACGCATGTGCGAGGAGGGAGGAGGAGGAAAATGCAGCAGGGGGACGAGGAGGATGCATGTGGGAGGAGGGAGGAGGAGGCGTATGGACAAAGGGAGGAGGGGGGGGGAGGGAGGCAGTGGGAAGGAGGAGGAGGAGGAGGAGGAGGAATGGGCCGTGTGGAAGAGGAGGAGGGAGGAGGGAGACAAGGAGGAGGATGGGGGGAGGAGCAGGGAATTCAAATTCAAAATTCAAAATTCAAAAGTTTGACTTTGGAGGATGGGGGGAGAAGGGAGAGAGAGGGAATTCAAATTCGAAATTCGAAATTTTGACTTTGGGAAAAGTGCCCCCTCAGTGTAAGAGGTGGGATCAACTCGGCTTAACCCACCTAGGTAGGGGGGGTTAGGACTGCTGAGTTTCCTTTAGTGCAAGGGCCTTTGGGCGATATACCATAAGGACTTTGCTACCCAAAGAGGCAGAGCTTGGTGTTTATCCACTTAGACTTTTGAAAGAGATATTTCAAAACCTGAGATGAAACTTGAAAGGTGCTGCAGAAAAGTAATCAGGTAGCTGCAGTGCTGCACTGTGCAATATGCAGGCTGCGCACCACAGTACGTAAACATCTGTATCATACACTACTACATAGGTGACAACGTGCTTTTTCCCCATAAGTGGACTTCAATGAATCAGTAGACGCCAGGACTTGACGCACGGGTCAGGACCAAGCTGCCCAGGCTCAGTCAGGCAGCAGGCGTCTTCAGTATCCACTCAGATGCCCGGACAACGCCAGACCTGGAGCTTGGAAATCGGCACATCATTGTTGGCTCGTTCACTGCCTGCCCATGCCACAAAGATATTCATGAAGAAACTGCACCCACTGTCACCCAATGCCAAACTATGGACGAAACAGTTGATCCCACATGGACGCCGTTCCGTTGCCGTGATCGCTTAGCGAACTCCGATCATTTCAAGGCGCTAGTATGTCCCGTACAAGAGAATTCATAATGGGGTCTCATCAGGTGATTGGATACCTCATGAGACCACAGACTTAAGTTGCGAGACCTCTGGCCTGGCCGCCTGGGCAAGCTACACTCGTAAATCAGACTCAGTTTGTATAAATGAAAGGGCAGCCGGACCTGTTCACTCAACCTTTTTTTTTATAAATTTATTGAAAGTGATCTTCTCTTATATTACTTAGTGCATTCCAAAGGACATCTCATACAACAAGCTCTTCAGACGTAGTCTCTCTCTCCTTCTTTTGGCCAACATGCCACCAACCAACTAACATGCACCCCTATATCCACTAGTGCCTGCTTACATACAACAGAAAACACAACAGAGCCATTCATCGAAGCCTCATAACGAGCCATCCAGATCTTATGTAGAGTGGCATATCTAATCAGGTCCCATAGGGTAGCTTTGTCCTGCTCTAAGGTAGCTCCAAAGATTGTCGCTCCCCTAGAAATGAATTCCAGTCCCAATGTCTTAGCACACCAAGTACGGAGAATACCCCAGACGTTGCGAACCCATGGGTAGGCCCAGAACAAGTGGGTAAGAGATTTCGCAGCAGCCTTGCAAAGCTTGCACCTATCATCTACATGGAGCCAAGGTACATGACCACCAATGGGGAAGTGGCCACCTACTATTCTCCACAAAAAGAAGTTGATTTTACTATATGCCAGTTGCCTTCCATAGTCGAATATACCTACCATGCCACACAATCTCCGGGTCCTCCCTGAGCCATATGTCATTGGCTTTTCGAAACCACCTTGCCTTGTAGGCAATGAGCCTGTTAAGCACCTTGGCTGTTAGCTTGCAAAGGGGAGTGTCAGGCCCCCATTCCCACTCTTCAGGCAGGGAAGCCGCAGATGGGTGGAGGTTAGAGGGCCAGCATTTCGGAATCCGGTGAAGGACATTGCTCATGAGGGCTCCTTCCTCTTGTGACAGCCTATATCTTTCAATAATTGTCGTTGGGGAAAGCCAGTCCCGTTCCCCTGCATCCCAGATGTCTTCCCATGCATGAATTCCTTTGGCAAAGATTTTCCCTACGATTAGCTTGTTACCAACTGCAAAAAAGCCTCCACCCTGCCAAGCCGCTTGCCACTAGATGGATAGTTTGAGGGAGTAATCAGCCTCACCGGCTGGTAGTCCTTTCCATTCCAGCATATAAAGGCCTTCCTTCCATAAAGCCACTAGCTGATTAAGGAAGCTTCCCTTTATCCCTACAGGGGCGACTAAAAATACCTTGTTCCACGTGTCCAAACCCTAGAAGTGCTTGACTGATATCTTGCGAATGGCGTCCTCCAAGAACTCAAGTCCAGGGCTCTCTGGAATCTAAAAACCGAACCCATAGCTTCATTAAAAAGGATGTTGAATGCCTCTTCATGTCCGAGACACCAAATCCACCCAATTTCTTAGGGGCACAAAGTATCGACCAAGATAACCACTTCCGCTTGGTCTTTTTCCAAATGAAAGCCCTCAAGTTCTTCTCAAAGTAAGGGAACACATATGTAGATTATACTCAACATCTAGTAGAAAACATGATTACATAATCAACAGATAGAGATCCATATCTAAAGCTAGCAAAGAAAACATCTGGTAGAATACAAATATATGATCAATAGATAGAAATCCATCCTAAAAGTCAGTAAAGGAAAATTTTACATTGTGACTATACACCAATTAGATATCATATAGCCACATTCTATTAAGGGCTACCAAAATGTATAAACTAGAAGCTCCATCAGGGATATAAAATACATTCAAAAGATGATCACATCCCCTTTGAAATGGAGTCAATAAGTATTGTAAATGTTCAAAGTATCACATTCAAAGTATGGCCTGATCTCACAAGGAGAAAGAATATTATTTACACATTATAGCCAAACTGAATTAGACATCCATGCTACGAGGAGCCGAAAAACATATTTGGCAAAGCTAAGAATTGGTTGTGGCTACTCAAACTCATAGAAGGATAGATTGTCCTCTTCACCTTTGGAGTGGCTTTGCATCATGTCGTCCTCTTGCTTGGCATCATTATCCTTGATGATGTGTTCTTTTATAGTTGGAGTCTTCTTTCCTCCTTGATAGTTAGTTGATATGTGCCCCACTTTGCTATAATTGTAACACCTTATTTTTCCTTCTTGAAAAATTTGCCATTTGTCTTCAGAGAAGAATCTATTTTTTGTGGAATAAAACTAGATTTAGATTTGAAAAAAGACTTTTTATCAAACTTCTTCCTTTTATGTAAAGTTACGAATTGGTCCAAACTCTTCCCTTCCTTCACTTGCAATTCATGGCAAGTGAAATGGAAGAATTCAATGAATGGGGACGGAACATATTAATCTTTGCTTTCAATACGAAATTTGGACCTGCTACATATTTTCTCCTTTGATCCCTCTCATTCTCTTTCTCTAACAATTGCAACTAAAGTAGGCTCTGCCAAAATCTATCAATATACATGTTGAAATTGTTTCCTTATCAAATAAGCCTAAAAATGCCCCATTTCTACATAGCTTTTTCCCTAGATCTTTCTTGATACGCTTTTGGAAAGACTTCTCGATATTCGATCATCTTCTACTATGCTTAGTATCATTCCACCAAAGTGTAGCACTCTCGACTAAATGATTAGCAACACATTTGACTTTGCATTTTTTATAGAATCACTCCTTAGAAAAGTAATCATCTACCTAACTAATCCATGATAAGACAATGCACGCATCTTTCTTTCATCAAAATTCTGGAACGTGAAAGCTTTTCTACTTATTTTTTTCCCCTTCTACAAACTCTGTGCTTTAATTATGGCCTTCACTATCCTAAGGATGCTGTCATCTTTGGAGTCCTAATCAGGTGACTCATCACTAGATGAGTGCCTTCTCCTCTTTGATTGTTATTAAGTTTCCTATCCAATTTCTCCCTATGTTCATGCTCATGTGCTAATTGTTCTTTTTGTGCATCTGATTACTCTTGGATCATGGGTGGTAGGTTTGATCTCCCATGATGATGCAATAAGTATAAATAAAGCTGGACGAAGGCAATTAAGGGTACTAAGTGTATGAAAATATGAGCAGATGAGAGATGTGTATATGTTTCAAGTGTATGACCAAGGAACTCCCAAGGAATGGATTGTAAATGATACCAACTATATGATATTAAAACAAAAAGAAATTACTCATCTTGCTCTTGATCAGATGGAGTTTAGACTAGAGTAGAGATTTCTCATTGCTTCACATTGCTTGAATGGATATTGTATCCAAGAGCTTTCCAAGTTGTCCTTTCGTTGCTTTGTGTCTTCAATATGCCTTCTTTGATTCCATTCTTCAAGTTTAGTTGAACTTTTTGCCTTGGTTGAGAGAATAGTTTGCTAGAGAGGCTTCATATTTTAATAGTGCCAAGTCATTGTTGTGGGACCCTCCCTTGGAATTCTCATAGATGGGCCATCTCTCTCGGGGGGGTCACTATGTATAAACCCTCTATATCATGTGGGTTTAAGGCATATTTGTAAAATCTCTTATCTGAAAATTTTTCCTTGATAAAATGTACCCTTATTCTATACAAATATAAGACTGGAATAACTGACTCATTGGCCCTGAGGAATGCTTCCTCTTCATCCTCCTCTATTTCATTTGCCATGCTAATTGCCTGAGCATGCAATGCCCTTGCATGAATTGGTAAGATTGTAGTTGGAACCATATTAAGTCTGATTTTCTTTTTGCCTTTTCTGAGTGTAACTCTACTCTTTCCCCAATCCATTTTAAGCTTGGCCTGATTAAACCATGGTCTTCCTAACAGTAAAGGGTATGGATTGTGATTTTCCTCCATCTGAAGCACCACTAAATTCACTAGGTAAGACAAACCTGCCACCACTATTTCCTGTCTTCTGAGTATGCCCAATGTCTGTATCCTCCTCTGATCAGCCATCTTTACTTGGAATGGCACCTCCTCCAATCTGGGTAGTTTCAGCTTCCTATACAGGAATTCTGGTAATATGTTCACACCTGAACCTCCATCCAACAGAACTCCCTGAATTGTTTCTTTGCTGAATTGCAATTCTATCTTGGGAACTAGATAGTCCACATCTTTTGGTTCTACTTTGACAACATTAACATCATCTGGCTTCCCCTCTGTATTCAGATCTGACCCCAGAAACTTTGTCAAAACATTCTTTCTGAATTCAGGGACCAAACTGAGCAACTGATCTAATGTGACTGTTGTATGCTCCATCATCCTAGAAATATCTTTACTTTGTTGGATTTGATCCTGTACATGTTTGTCAGCCATCTGCTCTTCCATTTTCTTCTGATCTGATTCTTTCTGAAGCTCTAATACTTTGTTCCTCAGCTTGTGAACTTGTTTGAGCACTTTCTTTCGGCACTGCTGTTGTGCCTCCCAAACTCTGGGATCCTCTAAAGATAATTCTGAAACATCTAAATCACTTCTGTGAAGGATACACACTGTGGAAGCACACTGAACAACGATGCAATGATTGGGATATATTGAAGAATGAAAAGTACAAGGCTTTTAAGCCCAGATCCCAAACGGGATAAAATAGTGTTATCTAAGCACACCCCTAACTAAGCACAATGCTAGCTAAGCACAAAGTGTTGTAAACTGAAATAGCTAAATAATAAATGAGATATCATGAGGCTATGTGGGCCCCATGGGTCCGGGGAAAAAACCTCCAGCTACCGGAGTAAAAAGTGTCCCGAACCACTACAGTGTGATCACTGGCACTCCCGTGGGTGCATACTGACGGTAAAACCCAACAATAATGCTCATTAGCATTTGCAACATCAAATGAATCTGGCTCCTCTTGATCTGCACATACTGCCATAACATAATCTGATAGATGAGCTTGCTCATGCAACTTAGCATCTGCACGTGTACGGCCAACAACAGGAGTATCTAGCCCGCTGTCCCGCATAGTAACTGTATACCACTTGGGTACTCGCCTGGCTTCCTGTATACCTTCCAACTCTTGCTGTACTTCTTGTTGCATTTCGAAATCTGCCATAGGCTGATTTTCAGCAGCAACTGGAGGTGCTATTGGTTGTGCATGACCACCAACAGCAGGAGTACAAATAGTGTCATCCATAGACATAGGCAGAAGCCTCTCAAATATGTCAGGAGGAGCTTGATAAGACTCATAACCAGCCAAGGAAAGTTCTGATTTTTCATCGAAAATCACATCCCTGCTAGTCAAGACTTTCTTACTGACAGGATTATAGAGCCTATAGCCCTTGCTTTCCTTACTATAGCCAACAAAAATGCATTTGACTGCCTTATCATCCAGCTTTCTTCTGATCTCCTTTGGTACATGAGCATAAGCAATACAACCAAAAGTACGAAGATGTGCTACAGTAGGTCTCCTGCCATACCAAGTCTCGAAAGGTGTAACCTTCTTCAGTGCCTTTGTAGGACACCTATTCAAAATGTGGCAAGCTGCCATGATTGCCTCCATCCATAGGATATTCGGCAACTTCTTAGCCTTGAGCATACACCTGGCTATTTCAAGATGTGACCGATTCTTACTCTCAGCCAAGCCATTTTGCTGACGAGTATAGGGGCATGTGTACTGATGAGAGATCCCTCTCTCCTGTAAAACAGTATTCAAAATTTTAGACATGTACTCCCCCCCTCGGTCAGATCTGAGAGACTGCAATTTACATGAGGATTGATTTTCAGCCATGGCAATCCAAGCCATGAAGGCATCATACACCTGAGATTTCCTGGTCAAAGCATATATCCAAGTGAACCGAGAAAAGTCATCAATAAAAGTGACAAAATAGTAGTGACCCCCTAATGACTTAACATTCATGGGTCCACATACATCACTGTGTACAACCTGAAGTTTCTGTGTGGCTCGAAAGGACGACCTGGCAAAAGGGAATCTGTGCATTTTCCCAAAATACAGCCTTCACAAACATGTGGTGGTGGCTTCTCCATAGGAGGCAAATCAGCCACCATATTGTGCCTGTGCATGAGCATCAAACTTCCAAAATTTACACAGACGGGCATGCCACAACTCTGCAGTGGACTGTGCATGAGTAAGTGGGGTGGCTAAAAAGCTAGCCTGATCAACAGGCTATCGTGTATCCAATTGATACAAACCACGAGTCAAAGTACCTGTCATCAAAAGAGAGCCATGCTGGCTGCGTACAACACACTGATCTCCCTCGAAAGCAACAACAAGTCCACCCTTCACCAAGGAAGATACTGATAACAGATTCTTTTTTATTCCTGGTACAAATAGAGAATCCATGAGGCAGATTGTGGAGCCATCTATGGCTGTAAGCATAATCTTACCCACACCTTTTACTGGATAGGTGGCACCATTTGCACATGCCATTGTCTTTTTGAGAGGTGGAGGAACTATGGACACAAAGAAATCACGCCTGGCTATAATGTGCTTTGAAGCACCGCTATCAAAGTACCAAGCATCATCAGACTCACCAATTTGAAGTGCATGTGAAGCATCATAACTGCAAGTATAAAAACACCAATTCTGCTCTTCAACAAAATCAGCATTTTCATCTGAAGTACCTGCAGTAGAGGCATTGGCAACCAAGCCTTTCTCCCTTTGCTTTTCTTTTGCAATCCTCTTCGGACACTCTGTAATAAAATGCCCTGGCTTTTTGCAATAGTGGCATTTGCCCTTCTTTTTAGGCTTGCTGCCATCCTGCTTCACACCGGAAGAGGTTGCTGCACTTTCACTTCCCTGCCCAACAGGTGCATGTGGTTTAGTTACAGGATGGGGTTTAGTCTTAGTTTTGCCTTTCCCTCTGAACCTAGCATAAAAAGCATCCTCTACTGCACCAGATCTCAAATCTTTGTTCTTTCGAACCTGCTCTTCCTGCAACAATAAAGAAACCAGCTCCTGAAAGGAAAGTGGCTGTGCTGCATTTCTCAAAGAGAGATTCAAAGAAGTATGAAATGATAAATAAGACGGTGGCAGAGAGCTCAAAGCTGTCTGAACAAGCTGCGTTTCAGGTATAACCTCATCAATGTTTATCAGTTGCTCTCTCAAATCCTGTATTCTGTTCAAGTGAGTCTGCATAGCATCACCTTCCTTCATCTCTAAATGATCCAGCTCCCTTTTTAAAAAGGAGATTTTAGCCTCATTCCTGGCTGCGTATAACCTCTCCAAGGTTAGCCAGGCTGCTCTAGCATCTATGCAAGAGCGAATGTGAGGAATTATCTGTCTTTGCATTGAAAGAGATATAAGAGACATCGTCTGTGCATCTCTCTTGTCCCATCTTTTCTGATCATCTGTCCTAGGAGGAAGTGGAGGTGGTGTCAGTTGCTGATGTCTACCCCCCTGTGGTGGAGTGGCAGGTGCAACTGTGGAAGGCCGAAGCTCGTCACCATTAACATACTCCCAAAGGCCTTTGGCCACCAAGATGTTCTTCATCATGAAGGACCACATCGAAAAATTGGTGCCATCAAGCCTGTCCTCCTTGGACACAATCTGTAACACATCATTTTGATTCTGTGCCATTGCGTGCAATCAAAAAGACAAATAAACACTGTATGTGTTCTCACACTGATTGTACCTGCAGCAAATAAAAGAATACCCAAATAACGAAGGTCACCTTATGTGACACTTTTGGATTAAGAATTCTGATTTTTCTGCTGCACAATTACTAATGCATCGAATGTTCTGCTGCTGCATACAACATTGCCCAAAATCTCCCACTGTTGACTGTTAAGTCAATATCAAATGCATTCACCACTGAGAGTACTCAAAGCATATAAATCTGAATATTTAAATTCAGGTCTGCATTATTTCTGAGCACAAATGCCAACCAAATCCACTCACAAACTGAGTATTTTTGCCCAAGCTTCATCTGATACTTCACACAATGTTCCTGAGCACAAAGGAATAAAAAGCCCCTTGTTTATCCACCACAAAACTGAGATTCACTCAGTGTGGATCAACAAGTACGAATCTGAGTTAAAAACTCAGAAATCAATATAGAGAAACGATAGAGAAACCATAGGGTTTCCAGTGGAGCGATCAGAAAATAGACAATACTCAGATACAACTGAAGAACGGAACTCAGAAAACATAGTGCCTGTCGGTAATATGAAAAACTGAATACAAGAACCTCAAGCCGTCGTGTCTGAAGGACCGTGGCTGAGGTGAATCAGAAAGATGATTCCATGTAGAGAGAGTAGAAAAGATAGCAGCAGAGGGAGCGTAACGCAGTCCTCCATGTAGCTCAATGATGACGAGGATGATGGGAGCTGGAGCTGCCCTAGGAAATGGCTGAAACCAGCATGCTCTGAGAAAGGAACCTTCAGGCTATCTGGAATAGCAATATGATGAAGAAAAGGAGCTGATCTGGGGCAGAAGGAGCTGCTCTGTAGCAGAGGAGCAGAAGGGGACAGATCTGGAGTAGGATGGGACAGATCTGGAGTAGAAGGAGCTGATCTGGAGAAGAGGAGCAGAAGGGGACAGATCTGGAGCAGGATGGGACAGATCTGGAGTAGAAGGATCTGATCTGTAGAAGAGGAGCAGAAGTTGAGGGCAGATCTTGGAGTAGAGGATGGAGCAGCCAGGAGGCATGAAGGAAAGGCAGAAGAGGAGGCAGCAGAGGAGGCAGAAGTGGAGAGGAGAGGTAGATGGAGCAGATGGGCCTGCAGCAAAAGATGGAGGAGATGAGGAGCAGCTGCAGGTCCTGTCCTGTGTAGGAAGTGTGAGGGCAGAGGCCTCTTATAGGCCAGACCTAGCTGGTCGGCCAGCTGGTCGGTTGGGCCTGCCAGCTGGTCGGTGGGCCTGCCAGCTGGTCGGCCAACTGGTCGGCCAGATCTGGTCGGCCAGACCAGCTGGACTTTCTGGCCATTTGTTTGGCTGAGAGAGCTGGCCTTTTGGCTGGCCTGTGAGCTATTTGGATTGCCCCGTAAAGTGGGAATTGCTTAGTTGCTGAATACCCCCTCTCAATTGCTAATTTTGAGGGGCAAACATTGTGTGCTTGGAGCTTCGTGTAGGGATGTCGATGGTGGTGCTAGCTATTCCTGTGAAATGCCCAATAGAAGATCACAAGAGGAGTGCCCTTGCAAGGGAATTGTTCACTTCCTCAAGTGTCGTAGTTACACGTATGATACCAGATAGAAATAAGAACACTGTGAAGCTTGAGAGAATAAGCCACCCCCTCTCACCGCCGAAAAGGTGGAGGAAAGTGCAAAGGGAAAGCACAAATTTGTCGTAGCAGTACTGATAATCCAAAGAGATCGGAGCTGAACAGTGAGCCAATGTGTGTCCAATCTTGGACCTCGGGAGAGAGGAGTCTATCCCCGCCTCCATGCAGGTAGAAGATTCGAAACAACAGACATCTAGACACATGTGAACAGAAAGGGTCCCGCCTAGGGAGAACTTGTAGATCCTGGAAGTCGATGCTGATGGAGGTAGAGGTGAAGTGTCATGACCCCCTCTTTCGAAGGAATGGGAAGTGTCAAGCCAGAAACCTAGAAAAGGAGGGAGGGATGGTAGTAGAAGATGGAGGTAAGAAAGGGAGGGAGGGATGGCAGTAGAAGATGGAGTTCTCTCCCTTAGTGCGCAGCGGAATGAAGAGGAAACTGATATGTTCATAGGAGTGATGCTCCCTGTACCTATGGCCTCCATGAAGAAGCAGGATCTTTAGATCACCTGAGATCTGGGGTCTTTAGATCACCATGGCTCTGATACCATATAGAGAAACGATAGAGAAACCATAGGGTTTGCAGTGGAGCGATCAGAAAATAGACAATACTCAAATACAACTGAAGAACGGAACTCAGAAAACATAGTGCCTGTCAGTAATATGAAAAACTGAATACAAGAACCTCAAGCCGTCGTGTCTGAAGGACCATGGCTGAGGTGAATCAGAAAGATGATTCCATGTAGAGAGACAGTAGAAAAGATAGCAGCAGAGGGAGCGTAACGCAGTCCTCCATGTAGCTCAATGATGACGAGGATGATGGGAGCTGGAGCTGCCCTAGGAAATGGCTGAAACCAGCATGCTCTGAGGAAGGAACCTTCAGGCTATCTGGAATAGCAATATGATGAAGAAAAGGAGCTGATCTAGGGCAGAAGGAGCTGTTCTGTAGCAGAGGAGCAGAAGGGGACAGATCTGGAGTAGGATGGGACAGATCTGGAGTAGAAGGAGCTGATCTGGAGAAGAGGAGCAGAAGGGGACAGATCTGGAGCAGGATGGGACAGATCTAGAGTAGAAGGATCTGATCTGGAGAAGAGGAGCAGAAGTTGAGGGCAGATCTTGGAGTAGAGGATGGAGCAGCCAGGAGGCATGAAGGAAAGGCAGAAGAGGAGGCAGCAGAGGAGGCAAAAGTGGAGAGGAGAGGTAGATGGAGCAGGCGGGCCTGCATCAAAAGATGGAGGAGATGAGGAGCAGCTGCAGGTCCTGTCCTGTGTAGGAAGTGTGAGGGCAGAGGCCTCTTATAGGCCAGACCTAGCTGGTCGGCCAGCTGGTCGGTGGGCCTGCCAGCTGGTCGGCCAACTGGTCGGCCAGATCTGGTCGGCCAGACCAGCTGGGCTTTCTGGCCATTTGTTTGGTTGAGAGAGCTGGCCTTTTGGCTGGCCTGTGAGCTATTTGGATTGCCCCGTAAAGTGGGAATTGCTTAGTTGCTGAATAATCAACAGCATAATTCCTCCTCAGAAACCGTTCTACAGTAGCAAATGATGATTGGCAAAAATCTGAAGTGAATTGCATAAACCCACAGCCAGTGTCTTGCATAAAAATAGATGTTCGCAATGTACTTGCATACGATTGTGAGAGACCTTGAAAGTAGCAGAATGGGCTAGATGCCTACGTGTGGTGTGTAACACTTTGCCTACTTGGCTGTGCCTGTACGACCCACTGGCTGCGTGTCTACCGCCTATAAGGGAAGTCACAATGCTGGTGCTGCTGCTGCTTGTGGTCGCCAAGAAGCCACAGAATGGTGTAGCCCAGCAGGTCGCCCAGCACAGAACAGGAAGCGGCCTGTCTAGTAGAAAAAACGGCAGCTTCAGGGTGATCACGAACTGAAGAAATGTATCGCCCAGTAGCAAACGGCCTGTAGCAGCTTCGTCCAACTCGCCCACAGCCAAAACGAAGAGCAGGAGTAGGGTATAACAACTAGCAACCACTTTGCCCAGCCCACAGCTCGAGTAGAGCAGGTCGCAAGCCTCCAAGAGTTTGCTAGGTGAGGAAAAATGAGCAGGCAGACAGAAACAAACAGCCTACTTCTCACAAATCGTGATCCCCAACAACAGCCTCAAAAAAACGACAGGAGCAGCTCCACAAGTAAGAGGGAGAGCAGCAGGAGAGAAGGAGTCACGGCTCCACGTTTCCTACTCCAAGAGACGACCTCTAAGAATGAAGATGCCAAGAGAAGGAGAGCCTGCTCTGATACCAAATGAAGGATACACACTGTGGAAGCACACTGAACAACGATGCAATGATTGGGATATATTGAAGAATGAAAAGTACAAGGCTTATAAGCCCAGATCCCAAACGGGATAAAATAGTGCTATCTAAGCACACCCCTAACTAAGCACAATGCTAGCTAAGCACAAAGTGCTGTAAACTGAAATAGCTAAATAATAAATGAGATATCATGAGGCCATGTGGGCCCCATGGGTCCGGGGAAAAAACCTCCAGCTACCGGAGTAAAAAGTGTCCCGAACCACTATAGTGTGATCACTGGCACTCCCGTGGGTGCATACTGACGGTAAAACCCAACATTCTGAACTGCTTTCCAGATCTTGTGATAGCCAAAACTTCAGGTGGATCTTCAGGGACTTCCTCTACTTGAATGCATTTAGAGCAATCACACTCCACATGCAACACCTTTGAATCAGACTGGTCCACTTTCATCTCCTCCATAATGGTTTTCTGTTCCATTTGATCCACAATGACTACTCTGTTTGACTGAAATGGCTGTTTGCCAGTTGCTTGCCTTTGATTATCATACCTTATAATTGGTATTCCCCTTTCCTCTCTGTGCTTGCACCAAAGTGGGCAATCAGGACCCTGTCTGTGATCTCCTCCACAATAAGTGCAGCTATTCTGTGTTGATGATGATGATGCACAAGCCTGTGGGCCAGGTGGTCCCCAATTCCTTTGCTGGAATCTTTTTGGTGGTCCCCTTGGTCCCCTACTACTCTCAGCTTGCACAATATTTGCAGAAGTTGGTGGTTGCACTACTTCTGTTCTGTTTTTATATCTGTACCAGCAGGTATTGTCATCATGATTAGTCATGTTACAAGCATTACAATATCTTCTACTTCTTTCTTGGGTTGATGAAATGCCCATGGTTTTCAGGGTATCAGCAATCATCTTGCCCAGATCCTCTGAAGTCTTCTTCTTGGACTTCGTGTGTTTTCTGGACTTTTCCTTGCTTTTTCCCTTACCTTTCTTCTTTCTCTTTTTTCTGTCCTCATCATCAGAATCTGAATCTTCTTCCTCCTCAGAATCTGAATCTGAATTCTCACTACCTGATTCAGAGTCTGCATCTGAGTTTGACTCATCATCAGAATCTTCATCTGAATCACTATCAGAATCTGATTTCTTGCTATGCTTCTTGGATTTTCCCTCAAAATGTGCAAATTTAACTTTGAGGTTTGCTGGATTAGGTGGTTGAGCCATTACTGGATTAATTAGTGGTGGTAAAATTCTCCTTCTAACTTGCCTCTTTGGCACAGGATTAAACTGTTGTTTTCTCACTAC
This sequence comes from Dipteris shenzhenensis, assembly GCF_047967505.1. Taxonomy (NCBI): domain Eukaryota; kingdom Viridiplantae; phylum Streptophyta; class Polypodiopsida; order Gleicheniales; family Dipteridaceae; genus Dipteris; species Dipteris shenzhenensis. The sequence continues at coordinate 44,048,735 of NC_141602.1, read as the reverse complement.
CTGTTGTTGGATTCTTGTCCATGCTATTAATCCACAGAAAGTATTTCGGATCCTATCCTGTTCTTCAGGTGATAATGTCTGTTCCACATTGCTGCTACCTGCGACCTCTGTTTGAGCCTCCTGATCAACTGTGGCTTCCTCAGTCAGATTTCCAATCTGAGTACTTGTATCAACTCTTCTGTGTTGCTGAAGGGTCTTCTCTCTTTGTAAAGGGTCTTCCCCTTTACCTTACATAAGCTCTCTAATAAGTTTGTTCATAAGGCACTGCATCTCGAAAAGGCAGTTTTGGGAACGACTCAACTGGAGTTTATAGCTTGCCTTCTACTGAGAGGATTTCTATTAATTGTCCCTGGGATTTGTGCAGGTCACCAAGGAGACTCTCTGTTCGCTTTGTGCCTGGTTAGCAATCCAAAATCAAAACTATAATTGAAATAAAGGTATGATAGCTTTTCTTTCTCTGCTCAATAACCCATTTGTTGGTAAATATTTGATAAGTTGATAAGCTTTTTTTGGGGGGGGGGGGTTTCTTCTTCACGTATGTTCGATGTAGTGTCATCTTTTCATATAGTATGTCAATGTCATAACTTTTTATTCTTGATATTACATAACTATTAGATATCGACGTAGTGTTGTATTTAGCCTTCGACATAATACGTCGATCATCTAATTTGTAATGTAATATTTGAGTCAATTACTTGGGCCATGCATTTGCATGGTGCTTATCTTTCCGCATTGGATCGTATTACTCGATTATATGTGCGGTTAAGTAAGTAAGTCTGCATTTCGACATTTGGTTGTAATATTCAACCTTTGATGTCGTTATAAGGACTCCTTCTCATTGTTTTGAAACTAGCTCGACACTTGGTCGTATCATTCGACTGTATGTGTCGTTTCTCAACCTTAGAAGAGTAATAGAATTCAACACTTTGTCGTTTATTCGACTTTTGGTGTTGTTCCTTAGATATATAATTTATAAAATAAGTAGGCTTCGACACTAGGTCGTTCATTCGGCTTTCAGTGTTGTCGTAGCTTATTTCATAAAACAAATGTTTAAACTTCGACACATGGTCATTTATTTGGCTTTCAGTGTCGTTGTAGGTTATCAGTGTTGTATGATAGATTTGGCTTCAACACTTGGTCGTTTATTCGACTTTTGATGTTGTTGTACTTAACATTATTAAATGTAATTGTCCAAGCTTTGACACTTAGTCATTTGATTTGATGTTCGTGTCATTGTAGCTTGCATATGAAATGGTTGTTTGTGTTGTTTAGTTTGAAATACTTGTGATCTAGTATAATTAATAGACTAATGGGAAACCCATGCGTTGTTGCAATTGGTAAAATAATAGCTTAGTTAGACTCCTTCAGCTATCACCGCCTTGGTTATAAGTAGCATTGAGATTCGGATTTGCATGTTGGTATTCTTCTACCAAGTTTCCATCCTCAATAAAGACTTGACATTAATTGTGAAGGCCCAAATTGTGAGCAAATTGTAAGGATTCTTATCGCTAGCAAGCAATCATGACTCAAAGGTATACAGTTTCTTCCACATGAAATATTTTGTGTAGAATGTAGGGGACTACACTTCTAGTGTAGAATCTAGTGTCTAACACACACTTCTCCACACACTCAAATGGTAGGCCCATGTAAGCATGATGCAAATTTCATAAGAATGGAGTTCGTTGTGTTCTTTATTGTAATTAACTTTGTGTTCATTGATTATTTAAAATATGAATATATTTTAGATTCTCTCTCAATACTTGGTTTTTTCATGCATGTTTTGCCAGAAATCCTTTTGTGAAAAGATGCAAGCAGAGCAAAGGAAAAATTGGCTCAAAGTCATTAGGTGGCATCTTTGTATAGGGATAAGTAAGATGAGCAAGGAGCAAATAACAGACATAACTAGCAATACAATACGGATAGAGTGTTTCTACAATGAGGTCATAGCCAACACAATGGGAGAGACGCTGCCCAAGAGTGAAATGAATGAAGGTGGAGTACGTCACATGATCAATAGCATCATAGGAAATATGAGAAATGTGCAGAAGACTTGCGAGATGACTTGCCTCCTAATATTGACATGGAGAAATTAGGTTTTTGGGATTTGAAGTGGAAAGAGGAGAAGGGTAGAAGCAAGAGGGCAAAAGACATAGATTCACATTTCACTATTTCGAAGAGAGTACGATATGAGCAATTAAAACATTCATGAGATCCATCTTCTGAGGCATGGTTAGCTATTGAGGGTAGTTGCGGGGATGCTTCTCACAAAGCACATTCATTTAGGAATGGTGATTGTTCAATTGTGTTAGGTATCCCCCATGAGGCTATAGAGGAGGGTGAGAATCTTGGTGCTGGCTCATTTGGAGTATGCTTTAAAGTCACTTTTAATGGCATCTCTTTCTTTCCTCGAAGTATTACTTATGCAGCGAAGTGCTACAAAGGAAACATATCTCACACCTTAAAGTCATTTGACAAAGAGTATGGAATGCAAATATTACATCCAGGGATTGTCAGATGCATAGGATTTACTAGAAGCTTACCTTGGATCAACATTTTTCCATACTTCAATGGAGGGAGTATTGGAGACATGATGATGCAGCTACCCTTTGAGAAAGGGACTTTCAGAAAGCAAGTGTTATGCTTGAAAGGCAATGGAGTCACTAGGAGAGAACCAGATCCAATACTAAGTGATGTGCAGCTTACGAGATTAAAGGCATTTGTGGAAGCTACCCCAGACATCATACACGCATTGGTTGATGCATTAGCAGCTGTACACCAAGAAGGCATTATACATTGTGATCTACACCCTTTCAATGTCATGCTAGATTTCACCAAGAATCATAGTCCACGGGTTGGCATCATTGATTGGGGATTGCTACTTCGATACAATGAATCAAGAGAAGCTGTTAATTTTGTGAAGCGTACTTCAGATATGGATGATGTGACTTATAAGATCAAGAAGACTACAGCAATAAGACAAAATCGACTCCGGCCTTGGCAAGCTCCAGAAATAATCGACCCTGAGAACACCAATGCTTACAGTAAAGAATCAGATGTGTTTGCCATGGGATACATGATTAAAGAGGTTATTAATTTTTATAAGGAGTGTAAGGAATACTACTTCAAAGAGGATTACACAAAACAGTCAGCATGGAGTGGCAAGTTGCGGCAGATTTATTTCAATGCAACTAACTATATGTTTGTGGAAAAACAAAATAGAATGACATTGGCCGAGATGAATAATCGACTAGCAAGATTTAACACTCAACCCCATGCCTGTTTGCGGCCTGCAGTTGAGATGATGCCTCAGTTTTATTAATCCAATTTTATTATAAAGCTACTCTTGGACAATTATGTTTATAAACTATGATGTTACTCTTTCAATGCATTTTGAATACTAGTATATGCATCTATACTATTTGAATTTAATAAAGTATTATAAAATATATTTTTTTAAAATTCTCAAATTTTTATCTTCGTGCTATAACTTCTTGCATTTTGAATACTAGTATATGTGTTTATAGTATTTGAATTTAATAAAGTGTAAGGGGTCTTAGAATGTATTTTTATTTTTTTTCAAAATTTTATATTTGTGTATTAGAATTGGGTATTCATTTGGGAAGAGTTTGTGTTTATTATGGTTAAACTCAAACCCATGAGTCATGCATACAAATTTTTATTATAATGGTTAAATTTAAACTCACTAGTCATGCACAAATTGGCAATCTAAATTTTGCAGATCATGCACACACAGGTGGAGGGGGGGTTATAATTAAGGTTCTCATTTTATTTTGAAGTACATCAGTCTCCTATCATGGCATCTTTTTTCAGGATTCAAGTGATTGACTATGATAATAAGGAGGAATTAGGTGTTGTTAGGGTGACAAGAGACACAGGTCATCCCACATTCTCTCATGTTCGTGAACAAATTGAAGGTGATGAGCTTCTATTGGAACCCTTTGAGTTTGTTGAGGATGGATATACAATAACCAAACGGCAAGAGGAACGATGGACAATCAATGATCAACTCTTAGTGCACATCAAGAGAAGTCTATGCCGCATAGAGGAAACTCCTTATCCATGTAAAAGACATTGCACTCAACTAGCTGATGACATAAATCTTGATGCCCAAGTGCACATGTCTTCAAAGCTTTCTAGTAGATTACTAAGCCCAAATATTCTTGAACTTTGGCAACGTGAATGTGATAGAGTTAGATCAAAGCTAAAGGAAATGGTAGTGTCAAGGGATGATAAGTTTGAGTTGCATTCTGAGGACTTCAATGGGGTGCCCCATGTGCGAATTTGGTGTCATGAGTGTAATGAACTTTATGGTAAAGGATTGATAGAAGGCAAGCATGCAGCATACAATTGCTTCTCTAACTTCATGAGATTTCACATATTAGAAAGTAAAAAGCATGAGCTCAAGTATATGGTTGCTCGAGGACTACGAAAAGAAGATATGCTCAAAGTAGTGCATCAACCGACAAAGGATGACAAAAGACAGATAGAAGATGCGATAGAGAAGATGAAATCTTTTATGTCCACAAATGAAGGTATTATTTGTTCCTTTATTCCTCAATTAGTATTTGCCATCTTCTTACATTAAGTCTCTTACTCATTTCCTATCGTTTCAATAGGTTGGGATTTTGAGGTTGCTGAAGCTACAATACATGATTTTAAGGACAAAAGCTTGGTGAAGGTGCGATGCAAATATGATGATGCATGGTTGTGTTTATGTCCTCCAAGATCAGATTTGTACACGGTTCTCAATGAACACACAAAGTCAAACTCTCATATCAAGTCGCTCATGAGAAAAGATGAAAATCCAAAGGTAGCACTCACTGGCTTGCGAGGGCGTCCTCGAAAGGATAAGGAGCATGATCCAAAGCAAAGATCTCTTAGCAACTTTTTGGTTTCAACAAAAACTAGAAGCCCAAGTACGAGTGCTTTCTCTGTTGATTCAAGTTTTAATAGAGAAAATGAATCTTCTTTTGTAAATTTTGACTTGCTATGTTGGGGCCTTTGGAGCCATGAGGTCAAAGTAGGTAACAAGTATGTCAAGATAAAGCCTTTCTTAGATGATCAATGTGGCGGGAAGTATTGGTTTATAGAGCATCATGTTAAGGCGACGTTAAATAATGGATGTACGGATATTCATGTGGATGGATGCTTTCGTCACATAAGTTGCATACGCATTTCACAAGATGGGCAACCATTTAAAGGCTTTACATGCCACCATTGCAAGGGGATAGTTAAACTTGCTGACTTTAGAATGAGATTGTACAGAGAAGAGAAGGTTGAGAACAAGAGAGGAGATAGGAGTACCGGTTATGGAAGAAGGCTAGATTATCTTACAAAGAGTGAGCTTAGAAATGCAACTCTTTTTGCTAAAAGTCGAGTAAGAGACCTTTCTAAGCAAGTATGGTGGACAAAGTCTCAGGTTGCCATTCTTTCAGTAAGAGTCCGCACTTTAAGAGAAGCTAGCATAGAGTCTCTCAATCGAAAGGATGTAAAACGATTTTGCAACAATATAATCGAAGCCCATAGATTGGAAAAGTTTGGTGGTAAAGTTGCCTTATGGGACTTTCTACAAGATGTTGCCACAAACATAATCAAGTCAAGTGCTGGACAAAGATATAGCGAGAACACAAAGGCAATATTTGAGGTTGCAAGGATGTGGGGAGGTCCAAGGTTACATGACTTCTTGAGTTCCAACCTCAATGGGCCTTCTTTATCAACGACAAAGCGAGGGCAAAGACTTGCTACTCAGTTTGTACCTAGTATACATGAATATCTTTTTGATGCAATCACTGAAATTTATGAAAAAGAAAAAGAAAAGCATGGAATCATGTCAAGGATTCCCTTCATCATAGTGGAAGATGAAACTGCAATAAAGAAGCGGATAAGGTAACCTCCTTTTTCTCTAAATTATTTTCATAATCTAAATCTTGTTTTTGAATGCAAGAGGATTGCATATGATCTTATAGACTTGTGCTTATTATTGCTTGTAGGTGGAATCCAAAGGATGACATGCTTGTAGGTTTTGATGGATATAAAGTAGATGATCATGAGTGCATGACCACATGCATGATCAAAGTGGGAGAAGGACAAAAAGGATATGATCAGATTATTGATGCATTTCAAAATTGTGTCATTGGTGGACGTGCAAGAGTTTTTCTTGCCAATCCATTGCATGATGCACTCCCACGCTTGGTTCTTGCACTTCATTGCACTTGCGGCCGATTTGATGCAAGTTTTGTCCGCACGCAATGGGATGCTATTTTAAACTTATGGAATGAGAAGCTAAAGACCACGGTTGGTCCAATTATTGGACATGCATCTGATGGTGATAGTCGGCGAAGAACATTGATGATCTCCGATTATCTAGATAAAAGAGGTAGTAGATTTGGGATAAAATGGGATGGATGGCCTCTCTCAGCAAAAGTTTTAGAAAATCAAGTTTTTGGGCTGCATGATCAAGATTACATAATGGAAAAAAGTTAGTCAATGTTCTTGACAAGCCTAAGCGTCAATTGGCTATTGGCAATGTTTGGATCACCTTAAATCATGTCATTATTGTGTATGATGCTTTTTCTATCGACAAGCATATGCTAAGGGAGGGAGACATTAGGCGAGATGACCGCCAAAATTGGGCTGGAGCTCAAAGAATATGCAGTAGACAAGTGCAATGGTGCTTGGGAGAATTGGCAAACAATGGAATTCATAGAAAAGAGAGGAGCATGCTAGGAACACAAGCTTATCTTGAAATTGCTTTGGAGACTACATCGACATCTTCTTATCTCCACATTTGAATCTTGTGGATCGAGTCTATCTTGCGGGCAAAGTCTCTTTTTTCTTTCAAATTTGGAGGTCTTGGATTGTTCATCATGCCAACTATACGTTGGATAGAAACTTCATAACTAAGGAAGCTTTCTTAGATGTGCAACTCTCATGCCATTTTGTGGTCCTACTGATCAAGTACTTTAGAGAATTTTGTCCAGGCCTAAGGTGTCCTTTACATCTTACAGGTTCAGATGCAGTTGAAATCTTCTTCAGCAAGATTGGAAGCATGGTGGGACAAGAACGCACTTATGACTTGATGGATATGCTACATAGTGCAGGTAGTATGAATAGGCTTGCACACTTTGAATGCAAAGAGGATAGTCCTCTATTTACAAGGGCACATAAGAAGCAAGAACATGTCTGGAGAGAATTGAATCTCAAAGAGAACATGCAAGAAGCGAATCTAGGGGACTATGAGTGTGTGTCAACTGATGATAAAATCATCGAAGCATTGAAGAAGGGACTAAAAAGTGCTCAAGAAAGGTGTGAAAGTTTGCATATGAAGCCAAAGGGTGAGAATATGAAGTGGTGGATGGAACCTTGGTCAAATGGATTTGCAGATGCATATTCACAAGAATCTGATTCTGAAGAAGAAGACCAATGTCAAGCAGATCATGTGTCAGAAATAGATGATAATGACAACGATGCCTCCATAAGTGAAATCAGACATGTGGTGGATTCTCTCCTAGATGAACAAGAAGCAGTGAGCCCAGTTGTTACCATTGATGGTAAAACTCTCTTCAAGTCCACATTGGTAAGCCAACTTAATGGAAATCCCACACTCTCTAAAGATAGACTCACAAGGGTTCGCCAAGGAGTATACTACTCTAAGGAAGATATACCTCTTGCTACATCAAATGAGAACCTATTTGGAATAGGTTCCGATTGTGCCGTATTCTTTCATGAAGAACACAAAACAAGGAAAAGCAAAAGGAAATGCAATCCAAGATCTTTGCAAAAAAAGAAAACACAAGCTATATGGTACCTTGGACGAGTTCAAAAAATGAGAAGAAAGGTTGGTGGGGGGTATGTGGAATATAAAAGAGGGTTCAACCTTTCAGATAGACCTTTTGGAGTAGAAGTCTAGCTTGGGTGGTATCAAAAGGCAAAAGGTTCAAGATGCTTCACATATGACCTTACAGACCTTGACATGATAAATATTGAGAGCGTAATTGCATTGGCAAACCTCACCTATGAGGGTAATAGCAATAAGTATACTTTAGATGAGAATGATTGGAATGTATTCAATGACTGTGTAAAGGGGCATTAAACGCACTTGGTAGGGGCTTCTTTGTAATCTTTGTAATATGATAAAAGCTTTATTACGATTATTACTATGCACTGAGTTTAGTTTGATTTGTCTTGATGGATTTTTTAAATTATTTTTTTGCAGGATCTTGAATCACAGAAGTGGATGATTTGCAACCACCTGGGTACTTTTGTTTATATGAATGCCACTAAGCAAGTTTGAAAATTCTATTTTGGCATCGGGTACAACAAGATGTTGTATGAATGTAGCCTCTATGGTTTTAATACCATGGTTTGATATGACTTAGTAGATGTTTGTATTTGGCAAGAAATAAATATTATAGATCGTCATTGAATGCTTTGTAAAATTGGCTAATCTATCATCCCTTCTCCTAGCTGAAACACCCATACATATGGTTTTGTAAAAAATGGAAAGATATAAAGCATTTATAAAAGCTCCCAATCTTTCATGTAGTATTTTTATAAAGGTTGTTTCTTGAGCTCTTTACGTGTTTCAAGTGACTTTGCACAATTCTTTGCTCTTGGTGTATGGCACACATGATTTGTCTTGTTTGATATTTGTTCCTCTTAATTTTTGCACAATAGTCTTTATTCTTTGTTTCTCTTGCCTTATGGCATCATCAAGACACAAACCCATCTTAAACTTATGCATTGCCCATTATTGCAGTCGGTACCTCAATTTTTTGTGTGTAGATTCAAATAATGCAGGTGATGTAGAGATCTTGCATTCTAAATATCTCATCCTACCTAAAGGGACTCCAAAAGTAGTAGTGTATGACTAACATAAGGACTTTTAAAATTCCTCTAGGAAAATAAATATACTTACAGAAGGGGATTTATAAAATTTCCCAAAATTTACAGAGGGGATACTAGGAAATACTACAAATAGGTTACATAGGGATTTAGAAAAGAACCCTTGAACGCACGTGATATAGACATATTACACTAAGTGACCCCCCCGAGAGTTGATGAGCTATAGAGCTATGATAGTAGAGACAGGAGTGAGTTTTTTTGAAGCTTCATTCTAACATGGGCACGAGACTAGTAATTCTTTGATGATTGCAAAATGTGACTGGCCACTATGGATTGCTTAAACCTTAAAGCCTCTCCCTCTCTCTCTCTCTACCTCTCCTCCTCTCCATCTCCCCCTGCCCCCACCCCCACCCCCCCCCCCAACTCTCTCTCTCTCTCTCTCTCCACGTTGTTCTGTTACGAGTATTGCTATAGTGGAGTCAATATTGCCATAGAATATGTTATAGATCCTGTACCCTCTAAATTTTATAATCCCTTGACAAATTTTCATAATTAATAGGGAAAAGCGTATAAATCTGTTATCCATACCCTCGCTTGGGTGCTTCACCTCCAAAAGAATTAGTGTACCACGTGCATTCAAAAGGAGGGTATTTTAATGCCACTTTTGGAAAAAAATTAATAGAATTACAATAACAAGAGGTGTTTTGAAAGTAAACTTCAGGGAAAAATCTATTAGTTCATAATAAGTAAAGAGGGGTGGTTTTATTGGGGGAAAAATTTTAATTGAGCGGTTTATAAAATACCTCTTGAATGCATGTAATACCTAAGATTTCTTAATAGTGCACTCCTTGAGTTCTTCCTTAGATTCATGAGAGCTTAAGATGGCATATGCAAATGCTTGTTTACATCTTACCCTTGTTACTATCATATCCCAAGTTCCCACTACCTTTTGTATGTTCTCTTATTCAAATCAACCATGTAGTGTAAGTTCTCCCATTTTGATGCCCCAATATGGTCCTTCATTTGGATATCCTTTATGAGGTGAATGTGCAAGTAATATGACCAACTTTAGGGAGTTCATAAGTAAAGAGGGGTGGCTTTATTGGAAAAAAAAAATTAATTGAGGGGTTTTTAAAATACCCCTTGAACGCATGTGATACCTAAGATTTCTTAATAGTGCACCCCCTGAGTTCTTCCTTAGATTCATGAGAGCTTAGGATGGCATATGCAAAGGCTTGTTTACATCTTACCCTTGTTACTATCATATCCCAAGTTCCCACTACCTTTTGTATGTTCTCTTATTCAAATCAACCATGTAGTGTAACTTCTCCCATTTTGATGCCCCAATATGGTCCTTCATTTGGATATCCTTTATGAGGTGAATGTGCAAGTAATATGACCAACAATGACAACATTTCACTCTATTAGTACTTCCCCATAGGACTCAAAGTAGTTATCCCTATGATTCCATTCGCCACATAGTGGAACCCATTACAAAGATACTTCTCTAGCTATGAACTTTATTTCAATTCTAACTATCCCATGGCTTCCTATCAATAAATGAGAGGCCATGACCACCATAGCAACATACCTGGTTGAAGCCAGGCAAATATGGGTGGCTTGATGCATGCTATTTTGTCTTTTGAAGATAGGATGTCAACAGCCATGATGTTCTTGTCATGCTATATGTCATCCAGATGTGCGTTTAGTAAAACTGTGTTGAACGACTTGACGTGAGTACAAGGGTGTTGTTGTATGAAGACAAATCTTTCTTCGAGCAAGTCCATTTTGCATTCATTTGCAAATGGTGAATCTCTTGTAGGATGTTGATGTCGACTTTGATATTTTTTCTTTTTAATAAAAGAGAAAGAAAATATTTTTCGTAGTCAAAATGCAAGAGAGGGCTATGTATGTTAGCCCATGGGTGCATATGTTATGTGGGTCAAAAGCTATACCTGACATTGTCAGCCCTTGGCATTTGTGTATTGTTCTTGTGTTGGTGGGCTGTATAGGGAATTGCTTCTTTGTGACTGTATTTAGTGAGTTTTTCCCGACTAAATTTTCTCTTGATTTGTTGTATTGATGTCCATCGCTGAGGTTGTTGAGGCCTTCTCCTATAGTTACAAGCGGGAGGTGCAGTGTAGAATGGATTGTTGTCCTAGTAATGTGGAATGCAGCCCTGCCTTTATATGCCATCAATATTGTGTGGCTGGCAGGTCAATGTTAGATTTGGTTAACTGTGTGTAGTGTCAAATCTCTGTCGAATTAGGCCCTACATTATTGTTTAAAGGGTGAATGTTTTGCCAGTGCCTGCACCTCCAGTAAGGAAGAGGTGAATTGGTTCAAAAGGTTGAAATATTTTTGGCAATATGATGTTGTCATGCAGGAATCGTTGTTCTGTGTTTAGTTTCTTGATTGTGTTGTGGTAATCTTTGTTTGGCATCAACTTGTATATTTTAAGTGAAACATGATTGCAAGTTGGTTGTCTTGGGACTTGGAGAATGTCTACTTTGATGTCATAGAGCTATAGTGATTCAATGAAGTTGATTGACATGTCATGGATGAGTCGGTGCTTGTGCAGGGTTGTACTCATTTCAAGCATTGTTTTGGTAAATCTATCTCTATTTTTCTTGATTGTTTCTATATGTTCGTGGTATGCATCTTCCCATGTTTTTCTAGATCCAAGGATTGTGTTTTCTAACTCTTGGAAGGTAATGTAAATGAGATAGTGCCCGTGGTAGAAGCGTATTGTGTCTTTATGCTAGTTGAAGCTAACAAATCAGACAATTTGCTCTTTCTTTTCTTTGTTTTTCTTTCCTTTGATAATTTTATACTTGCTTACGTACTCAGCTAGGAAAATACTTCTAGCATTTGCAATACTTCTGGATGATATCTTTGAAGAATATGTATGTCGCATGGGGGGGGGCAATTTTGCAAATATGTCTTTCTTTTTAGAAGCAGTGTTCTATCTTCTCAAAATCTGGTGTTGATCAATGTGAATTGTCTTGGTCAACGTGTAATTAGGTTCTAAGATAGATTAGCTTGGACTCATAAACAGAATCTTGAGTGTATGTGCATTTCTCTATATTCGACAATACATGATAGGCCTCTTATATAGAGAGTGCCCTTGGAATAGTCACAACACATGTGTGATCCTCTCATCCACATCTCTCCTTGTGGATATCCTCAATCCACATCTTAACATCATGTAGTCCACATCCTAGGGTGGCTACTTTACTTCTTTCCTATACCATACCTTAGCCTTTAATCTATGTGCTCATGGCACCACAACTCTCAACACTATACTTGCTCCCGCCGCGCAGACTGACGATGTGTAAGCCTCCCCTCGCTTGCCTCACGCCCACGAACCTCCCTTCGAGCCTCCACGAGCCTCCCTCCGAACCTCCACAAACCTCCCCCAAACCTCCACTTATGTGCCATGTCGGTGTGGTTTCCACGTGTCAGCTTCTTAGGTGTCTCTCAATATATAGTATAGAGTATAGAAGTATAGAAGATGTTTCTTAATGCAAGGGCCTTTGGGCGATATACCATAAGGACTTTACTGCCCAAAGAGGCAGAGCTTGGTGTTTACTCACGTAGACTTTTAAAGGAGATATTTCAAAACATGAGCTGAAAGGTGCTGCAGAAAAGTAGTGTGTTATTAAGGGGAGTCAGTGCATATTGCAGCGCTGCACTCTGCAATATGCCGGCTGCGCTCCAGGACCACAAGACTACTACATAGATGACAGTGTGCTCTTTCCTCACAAGAGGACTTCAACCACCAAACTGTCCCTGCTTCACCTTCATCACGAGTCAGGCAGCAGGCTTCTTCACTCTCCACTCAGATGCCCGGACAACACCAGACCTGGAGCTTGGAAATCGGCGCATCTCACTGCATGCCCATGCCACAAAAACATTCATGAAGAAACCGCGGTTTTATTTGACTGACCTACTGTCACCCAATACCAAAATATGGAAGAAACAGTTCCCACATGGACGCCGTTCCATTGCTGTGATCGTGTACCGAACTCCGATCATTTCAAGGCGCTGGTATGTCCCCTACAAGAGAATTTAGGTGGATTGGTTACCTTATCAGACCCCGCGGGAAAAAAAGACTTAGAAGCTACACTACTATATAAGACTCAGTTGTATAAATGAAAGGGCGGGCGCACCTGCTCACTCTACGATTTTTCAAGGGAAAACACAAGGGGTCGGAGCACGTGACTCAATCATTTTCACTTGTGCTAAAAACATACAAAAATTTACATCTCCTTACATACAAATTAACCAGTTTTTACACTAAACGCGTAGAGACCCGTGTATGACGGGTTAGGAACTCGCATGTTAGGAACCCTCAGTCTCAAGGTTGGGATCATATGTCCAACAATGATATTTTGGGTTTTATTTATAAATCTCAATATTTGAATGCTTCTTAGGAACCGTAAAGTTGGATCTCCATTCTTGTATATGTGTATGTGTCTTTAATTTGAGAAAAACATGATTTTCTAGGGGGGTGTGTGTGTGTGTGTGTGTGTGAGAGAGAGAGAGAGAGAGAGAGAGAGAGCTTAATTTGTTAATCTCAACGATCTCTTGTCTATGTATTTTGTCAATATCTTGTTTTCCTCCTATACATAACAATGAATAAATTGTGAAATTTGGTTTGAGGAAAGTGTGTATACAAAGAAGACAAAACATCTAGCAAGATAGCACGTAGCAACTCTTTATGTGCTCAACTCAAGGTTTTGAACTTGTAGATCATCCAATACAGAGGCTTTTGCTTTAACGATTTCTAATGTCCTCTTAGCTTCAAGCAAAGCAGTCTCTTTGGATTTCATCAATCGGTCTAGAGCTCTATTGTCTTCTTGCATCCTCAAAACTTGGAATGGTTCCAAAGCCAAGGATTACTTTATGGATATTGCATTTTTAATATATAATTAAGAAATAGTATAGTTGAATTGGTTACGTAATTAGTATAGTTGAATTGGTTATGTAATTAGGATCCAACCCAAGCACTTCAAATAGTAAGTGCCACGATGAACTTTATTTATGCCCGTAGCCAGATCCAAAGTTCCAATCAAAGCCCAAAATGTTGACCTAGAGCAACAATAGTATTTTTATCAAAGCCTAGAACCAATAGATAATCCATGGTATATAAATGGTTTGATGATATTTTGAATTCCTCAACAAAATATTGTAGTCTAGACTTACTGCTTTATATTAGCTTAGTCAAGCCAAATATTTGCTTTATTTTCTTGTTAGTCAAGCCAAATACTTGCTCTAGTACACATGAAGGTACAAAAGCTGAGAGTGACCAATCTTTACATTTTTGGCCCATTTACTTTTGTCTCTCTCCACATCCTAAAATGCCACATAAAGGAAATGTCCAAATGGAAAAGAGGAGAGCCTTTGGCAGGATCCTCCATCATAACATATGTTCCACTAACACACATTCTGCATTCCCCATGCATATGCACAACCAATCACACAAGTCTCTAGATTTCAATGCAAGTTTCTATAGGTGTAAATATTAGTTTTTACGTGATGAAAAGAGAAAAATTGCAAACCAAGGGAAAGACCTAAAGGACAAACTCGATTGTTCTAAAGCAGAGGAAAGACCTAAAGGACAAGCATGATGGTTTATAAAGAGCATATCTTGATGGTCTATGAGTAGCATACTAGTGTTTGATGGTAGCTGATAGTATTTTCCTAGGGGTTAATTATAATTTAGCTGAGGATTTGATGACTTTGGAGGAAATTCAACTACAGATTTATGGTCATAGTTCATTCCCCTTGTAGCCAATTCAATGGGTGTAAGGTTTTAAGATTAGTGTTCTAAGATCTCTTCAGATCCCAAATTTTGACTTTAAATCAGGAGTGCTTGGAGATGTTTGGAGAAACATAAGGCTACATTTCCTTGCACACTGTTGGACCATCACAGGCTTTCATTATGTGGGAAACCAAGGATTCTTCGACTTTCCCCCTGAGCTACGTAGCCATTAGGTGGACATTGGGATCATGATCAGTTTGCCACTAAATGATAGTAAGCATGTCTCCACCCAATCCTTTCTATTGTGGTCATGCTTTTGTGTTTGATGGTTAAGTTCGTGGATTGGGCTAATGCACACTCTAGCTCCCATCTCTATGAGAAGAGGCTTTCTCAACTCTAAAATCTTGCTATGGAATGGACTTCAACTTTGGTCTTTTTAATTCAATAGAATAAGGTTCAAATCCTAGATAAGCATCACCACAAAAGGCTCAGAGCATCAGTGCATGGGCCAAAACATAGGCCAAAACACACTCAATATTGCTTTTTCTGGGATCTTTGTCTGAAGACACTTAGTTTATGGCCATTTGCTATATGAGCTAATTCCTGTTAATAGAGGTCTTGAAAACCATACAAGACTCCAAGGTTGCAAGCCTATTATCAAAGAATTCTTCCACCAATTGAGACTTTCGGTTCTCCAACACATATTTCTTGTATTAGAGCATCACCTGCATAACCTCATGACCCATTTCCAACAAAGAGGTGGTGGTCTGCTTCAATGAATTGAAGGAGAGACTAATTCTATCTACTTTAGAGACCACCTACTTTGAAGGAAAACATATTTCCCTTGGTCCTTACATTAGAAAACAAAGTGGAGATCTTAAATAAAATCCCTCAAAGTAAGGCAAATGGCAAGGGAGTGTGCTAGCTATGAATGTGCCTATGCACAGAGAAGTATCCCTACCCATCAGAACAAGTGATTTGTCCTGCAAAACATCGGAACGTAGTCAACACATAAGAACAGTTTTAACACATGGTGTATTATTCCCATCACACCTAAAGCTATCCCATTAAGTCAACCCAACTGAGACTATGAATATCCTTTCTCTCAAATGCTACTCCGAGTTTGTCGTGGGTTAAGTTTGAGCATCACCTTCCAACAAGCATGCTCAAAAATGTCCTAACCTGTCTACTTTTTCCTAGATCATGAATAGCACAATGTTGCTAGTTGTTGTCAATGAATTGTGAGAGTAGAAGTAGAGGACATTTCTAGGATACTAGCCAACGCATCGGATGATAGTAAACAAGTGTTTGAAAAGCAAATGGTGGTTTGAATGCTCTTGCTTCTAGCATGCTCGGGAGCAGACATTTCTGGAGTTCCAAGCTTTTTTGAACACCCACTCCTTTTCAGTACAGATTTGGGACTCATGCTTTGAAAACATTCCTTGTGCCCATGGTGATTGTTGTCTCCCTCACACCCTCTAGCATGGCCAATGGATATGAATACATTTGCAGTTGGATTGAGAGAGAAGAAGGATTCTTCAACAAAATTTGGCAACCATTCCAAGTCCACGTGAGGACATTTCGAGGACAAATGAGCTTCTAAATGGCAATGCAAAGAAGTGCAAGCCAACCAACTTGGCTAAGAAGAGCTGCATTAGACATGCGAGGAAGTCCGTATGGTGGCATAAGCTAGGAAATAATCTTGCTTGAAGATGGATGATCATAGATGGCCCTAATCTGTTTGGAGGAATCTAGCAGCATCAATGTCAGTAAAACGGCTATGCGATTTGGCTTGCTTGTTAATCGGTAACGTTAGGAAGCAACTTGTTGTCCATAGCGAATGTTAAGGTCTGATCTAGGACATAAGGAAAGGCAATTGGTTCTAAAATGAATGTGTAGATATGTATGCGATCCTAAGCAATGCCTTGGCGATCGGTAAGTATGGTAGAAGATAGTGATCTAGCTTGAGACGACGATAGCCTCCAGTTGGGGAAGAAGCACTATAACTCCTCATGAAAGAGAGGAAAGTAGAGCTCTAGGGAAGGGGAAAAATAGAGATAACAGATTGCATTTAAGGATAAACAACAATTGCGGTCTAGACTCCAAAAATAGTTAAAATTGGTGAGGTCTACGAAGGTGAAGAATAGAAATAAATAAATAAGTAAACTCTCTTTCTTTAGAAAAACCATCAAGGGGGCACGAGAAGAGGCAACCATGTAGAGCAAGGCACTGCAAGAGAGGTGCCACATGGCATTGCCTTTGAATGCCACATGTATCTTAGAAAGAGATGATGCATTCTATTTGGTAGAGATGATGGATCTTGTGAAAGAATCTTATACTCCACAACTTGAGATTTATCACTTGAAAGAGACTAATTACCTCAGGAGATTTATTCAAGGTGGAGAAGTATTTTTGTACAACGTCGAGATTGAATTATTTGAGCATCTAGCATGCATTTCTCATAAAGAAAAAATTAGATCAAAGAACATATCTAGATGGTAAGCAATACACCTCTTCTCTAGATTGCCATTGAAGACTTATAATTTTTATTCTAGAGTCCATGAAATTCATGGTTCTTTGGTGATTGATAGTGAGTTGAAGCAAGCACAAGCATTCCATTGTACTAAAAAATTACCAAACTTTTTAGAATTACGTAAATACTAACCATTTTTTAATTTGCTATGAAAATTTCTCTCAAATTTAGGCCGCTTTTTTGCATGTTTTTTTCCCCCATAAAGTTATTACTGGGATTAGTGTTCTTAAATCCGATTTTAAAAAGTCAACTTTTTTCTTTTAAAATGAAAAATTCCATTTATTTCTCGTTTTTGCACAATGCTACTTGCTTTATACGCAGTAGTGTTTTGAGGTCTATTGGATAGTGCAAGTCTCCAATCCAATAGATGTTATGACTCTACATTCTTTAAATTTTGATAACAAAAGGTTGTTCTGAGAGAGGATCAAGGTGAAAGATGTAGATTGATTGGCTAGATCAATAGGAGCCACTCTACTGAGCTAGATTGGTAGAACTTGTAGATTGCAAGATGAGGAGATAATGATATAGTATTGAAATGGCAATGGAAGACATGTTTGCAAGTTATGGTTGTGAAAGGAGAGGCAATGCAAAGGACAAAGGCTCCTTGCAAAGCAAAGACTAGTAGGTAATGGTTGCAGATGCATGCTTTCAAAATTGTCGCGAAATTATCATCAAACTAAAGAATGCGAGCTATGGTCTCATAATTGGTGGGACATTTGAGGCAGTAACATCAAGCCATTTCAATGACTACCAGTCTCGAGTCTCCAAAGCTTTAGCCTACATTTGTATATAGACAACTCTAAACACCTTGGGAGATGCATGCCTAGGATACATTACTCTCTAACTTGAAAGATGGCCTAAGCAAAGCATAAGGGGTGCATAGCTACAAAGAGGTAACATTAGCTATGTTAGTGTCCCCTGCAACAAAAGAGAACCAGCTTGGGTGCACAACGTCGAAGGTTTTATCAATTACAAGGACCAACATAGCTCTAATGATTGGCTGCAGAGTGGAAGTAATGCATCTCCATTCCAATGTGAGGAGCCTATGGGCATCAATAGAATCTAAGAAAAGGAGAGATAGACTAAGTAGGGTCCATGGATAATTTTTTCAAGTTAGTTTCGTTAAGAAGCTAAACTTTTATATTGGTGTCAAAAGTTATATTCTGTAATAAAAATAGATGTTTGAAATATTTACGAGGATTTGAAACTTTTATGCAAAAGAATTTAAAGTTTCACCAGGATTTACATTTTATCCTTTAAAATTTCAAAAAATATATATTAAAAGGTACTACATTCTACCAATATTGTGAAACTAAAAAATGTGCTTGAAAACTTTTGCCAAGATTTAATATAAATATATAAGCATAGCTATGATAAAAAAATCCTTGGTAGGGTCATAGCCTAAGCAAGGAAGTCATTGCTAGAGTGACATTGATTTGGCACAACAATGTGAGAGTTTCTCCAAATAAGGACATATGCAAAAAACAGATGGGATGCAAGCAGTTTGACGAGCACATCATACAAATGCTTGATAAAATGCAAGTCAATAAATGTCATTGCAATAAGCTAGGTCATCTTGGACCTCATGTGATTGGCTAAACTATTCGGGTGGTTAAAATTGCTTATTGGTAATAGTTTAATTATTATATTTGCATGACATTTTTAAAAAGAGAGAATACATACATACATTATGTATGTATGTATATATATATATATATATATATATATAAACTTCTAATTAGAGAATTTGGGAAAATCCCAATTCCCATGAAATAAAATATAGTCACTTTAAAAGTAAAATTTGATATTTTTTATTGAAACATTAGCTCCATTGAGGACCCAAGTTTCGGTTATGTTGGGGGAGACTAGACCATGCACAATACTTTCCCAATTCCTAGAACCCAAGCAACAAGCTTCCATATGTTGCTATGGCAAAAGGCCTTAATAGATGTGAACATGGTCCCATGGCCAAAACATTTGTTGATTTGCTAGTGAAAGAAAGATGTTTGTTGTTTCATATACATCAAAACCACAAACAAAAGCCAATTTATAGATTTTGTGTTAGGAAGATTCATTGGAGTAAATTAAATTGCAGTATTGATATATGCAATAGGATTGTTATAGAGCTTTGACATCCATCATATAAATGTGGTGTTCAAAAACAAAATTAAACTTGCAACAACTATCAATTTTTATTTGGTATATTAGGTGTATCAAATTAATGCCAAATGCATATGTTTCTATGTTGATAAATTGCACTATTGACATGCAATAGGATTATGGTAGAGCGTTGACATCCATCATATAAATGTGGTGTTCAAAAACACTGTTCCATCACAATAGAGCTCGTGAAACTCTCCATCACAATAGAGCTCATGAAACTCAGAGACATGGACTTGATAAAAACCTTTTTTGAAATTGCTTTCTTGTGCTAAATATAATCAAAACCATTGACACATATCCAAATTTGCAACTAAATTTTGCATCACATCATTTAACACAATCATTAACAATTCCATACTAGTATTCATACTCACAAAGTAGCTCATCTCCGAAGGAGATATCCTTTATGGTTTGCACAGTAACGTAGCCTTGGGCACTCAAATCTCCTTGTGACTTTTGAGCCCAAGGTGGTAGCTTAGGGATGTATACAAATATAACATTTGTTCTTTCTTTATAATACATTGAGCTATTTATATATCCAGCAATGTTTCCATACAATACATCTCCCACAATACATTTCACATCTGTCAATGGCTCAATGAATGGATCTTCAAACATTCCATAAGTCTTCATCCTTGGGAAAAACTTGAGAAGAGATCTCCAAGTATAATAATCATACTTTGGACCATTATATACCATCAAATCTTGTTTCTTCTTAATGCTCGTATGTACAAAAAGACCATATCCTGCCCCAGGTATTGTTGATTTCTTTACTTCATAATGGATGCCATTCATTTCGAACACATGCTCAATGGGTATGGGCAATTCATGTTTCCATAAACCATTGGATGCAAGATCAAAATTTGTAATTCGACTCTTTAGGACAATCTGCAACACCTATCATATGTTTAAAGTCAAAGAATCATTCCTTTAGTGGAGGAATTCAAACTCACATCACAAAGCACAAAGCATTTTTTGCACAAGGTATTAACTCAATGTCTATTAATTCTTTCACAAAACAAATTGAAACATAATGTTTTGCAAATTGAATCTAACCAAATAGTGTCCAAATATAAATAAGAATGTAGGTACAAATGTTTTAGCTGAGCATTTGTGTCTGCAACTCTAATTAACAAGATCACCCAGATTCACTAAGGGTTGTCTATGCAATAAAATTGAATCAAGTTGGCTAAGAATGCCCTTGCATCATCAGCAGTGATTCCCCTTTCCTTGCATCCAAGAACCATAGCAAAGCGTTTTGCCTCACTATCTTTCAACGGCCCCATTTTGGCAATTTTTCCTAGCATGCATTCTTCCTCTTCATTCAATGTAACATGTTGAGCATGCACCATACTTCTTATAGTAGGACAAGTCCCTCTCACTCTAGTTTTGGTTATAGGTGAAGCAATACCTTTCTCTATGTCTTTTTTTGAACTATAAGTAGACATATGAGATTCGACATTCATACTTTCGAGCACTTCTTTGTTTTTACCTTTGAATTCAAGGATCACTGGTTGAAAATAATAGAACATATCATGCCCTTCGACAATCGGCAAATCTGTTAGAAGAGATGGCACTGCGCACATCTACTACATCATCTAGCATCTATAGGTATGGCAATAACTCATGAAGCAAAATAGAATCACCACAATCTATATCAAATTTTGTAGGAAAAATGCAATTTTCTGCTGGATTAACACAACTCGTGTAAGGCGAAACGTCAATGAGCACTGTTCTTGCTGGTTTGCATTCCTCTTTGAAACAACACCACACTCTCATTAATGGTTTAAACTCCGCTTCCACATTCATCCTATCTAGCCGAATGATTCTACTCTTTGTATGCTTGTGGCATGCCATCGCACCCCAAACCATGAAGAAATGTAACTTTCTGTTAACATGATGCTCCAAAGTGTCCAGCATGTGTTGCACCATGCCCTTTTCTCCTCCAGTGGATCAAATGCCAACATGGTAGTGATTGAGCAACCATTGTAGAAACTCTAAACACCCAGGACAGAGAACAAGCCAATGCTTCCCATTGTGCAAGCTCATATGTTTGTTTGACTTCGAAAAACAACGCTCAAGCAATAACCCTTTCAAATCTATTATCACTACTAGTCTTATTTTTGTTATCACCTCTTTTGACATTATTTCTGAGGGTGACATTATGTCTTCTCCTTTACCTTCTAAGATTTCTTCCTGCACCTTGGCTTTATACAATGACATTGCATCTTCTCCTTTACCTTCTAAGCTTGCATCCACATTTGTCAATGGAACATTAACTCCAGACATTGCATCCTCAACATTTTCAATCAACCATGTTGAGCTTGGAACTTGCATGCTAATGTTCAAATTAGGCACATAACAAATCATTGGATTAGGTGTCACATATACATGCAATGCTTCTAGCGATGTGAAATTGAGATGGCCAAGATCTGTTGATAAACAAGGAAATGAAATTCATAAGTAGAAACAAACTGAAGATTGAGTTGGTAAACCAAATTGTCAAACTTTAGGTTATGTGCTCTCAATGAAATTTGTTTGAGCGAAAGCATTCATGTTTTTCTTTTTCAAAACAAAATTGGATTACTAAAAAAAGAAAGCATTCATGTTCATATGCATAGTATACCCCCTGAAGTTGTTGAATCTATACCCTTTCAAGTTATTTTAATCCCCAAAACTACATATCCTTACAATGCCAAAAACCTTTGCATAATAGATAGAGTGGAGTCCAACATTATCTAGCATTGCTCAAGTGTTCCCACTAAAAAAAGATTTGGTCAAGCGGCCAAAACATATTTGAGCATTCATATGAAGTGAATAAGGATAGAAACAACAATTTACACTAATTCCTTCATCACAAAACATATTCAAGAATACATATGTTCATGTTTGAATTATGGCAATGAGATAGAAGAAATTTCCAAGTAATATTAAAAGATCCTTGGAACAAAATTAATACATCATATGGAGAATATAGCAAGATAACATATGGAAAACATGAACACCATATAAAAGGACAATTTCAAGGACCTATTGCTTCCTCTTCTATTTCCCAAAACTTTGAAGCGTGTTTTTGTAAATGCTCATGATGCTCTTCATTGAAGGGTTGAAGCTCTTTTCGTCTTGGTATGGTATCAATTTCTTTATCCCCTCCACCTTCAGATGTATCATCTTCTTTTGGTACCCCCTCTATTGCCAATATTGGTCCTTGCAAGCTAGCCCATTGTCGAATTTCATGATTACTGTAAGCATAAGTGCAACAAATACTTTCCACCTTTGCCAACTCCTCATAAGTCTCAAGAACTGAAGCAACATGCCTCTTACAAGAAAGAGACTCTATTGTAGCAAGCCCCTCAGAGAACAAGTCCAATACATACTCATCTTCTCGACAGAAACCCATGATCATGTCTTTCATGATACTTGAACGTTTTCTTTTCAAGGACAATTCAATGTCAAATTCATCATCATCATCATCCTCATCACCTGATTCTTCTACACCACTTGATTTTTTATATTTTTCATCTGCAACATATATTGATGGCTTACATTGTGCATTGGTATAGCACTCAATATCATCCAAATGCTTTTCCTTGCTTACCAGTACACAATCAATTAAGCCATCCATAGATCCAGTGACAAATATATTTGCAGTTTCAAAATTAAGGCAACCAAAGTGTATTTTGTCTTGTCTGCATGTCTTATTTAATGCATTCTTCAAACATGATACATGATCCATGGTCAAGAACACCACAAGAAGGAATTGCACTGAGGAGAAGCGATTGTCATCAAGCTTTTCAACAAACACTCAAAGCGATCCTCATTTCAATTTCTACTTCTGCTTGGTCCATACATTACATCCAAAAAAGCAACCCCTATTGCCATTGGCTCTTGGTACACATTATGTATAAATTCCATTCCCTTCATGTTTTAACCGACTATGTAGAACCTCCAAGGTTGGGTGGAATTCGGTCCATGACTTGAACCTTCACTTTGTCTCATAATCCACCTTAGATACCCCTTTGCAACATCAGGCAATGGTGGAGTTTCCTTGCCCTGTTGAAGCACTACTACACACGGATCCTATTGCGATGTTTACGTACCGACGTTTAGCACCTG
The DNA here is from genome assembly GCF_047967505.1 of Dipteris shenzhenensis. Lineage (NCBI taxonomy): Eukaryota > Viridiplantae > Streptophyta > Polypodiopsida > Gleicheniales > Dipteridaceae > Dipteris > Dipteris shenzhenensis. Next base: position 44,025,291 of record NC_141602.1, on the reverse strand, counting down.
CTTAGTTTTAATTGTTGGTATAAAAAGCAGGTTTCGTAAATCGTCGCTATATAGCGACTGTTGCTGAAAGTCGCTATATAGCGACTTTCAGTAACAGTCGCTATATAGCGACACTAATACAAAATATTATAGCGACGTTTTTACAGAGGTTTTTTTTTTTTAATAGGCCTTAAAAGTTAGTTTTTTCCAATGACAAATTTTTTTAAATTTTCATACATGTCTGAACTCATAGAGAATAAAAAAATGAGAGCATGTACATCAAGCCTTTGAAGCGCATATATTCATGTCCAAGTTTGAGATGAGAAAAATCAAATAAGAGCATTTACATCAACTGTTTCATCTTGAGCCAAGTCTAAGGCACCAAGCAAGTCTATCTCCAACTCTATACCGAGTTGATCTCCTATATCATCATCGTACTCTAGCATCATAGGTTCACCGAAAGGTATTTGATCATCTTCTTCAATAAAGCTTAAGTGTGGTGATTGATCTTGATGATTGTTGTCTTCTTCGTCAATATCGTGATCTCCATCCTCCTCCCGTGTGATGTCATTATGCGCATCTTCCTCTTGGCTCATATGGTGATCTACATTTTCTTCACTAGATTCATCAATTGGATCCGGCATTGGTAGTGGCATCTCCATATCCACATTTCGATCTTCAAAAATTTGCTTACTTCGTGGTGCAACTTGGATCACGTACCACCATCTTGGATCAGAATGATCCGGATGAAAAACCACCTATATTGAAGATGGGTGCCAAATGTCGTCAATTATATATATATATCAATGGACTTTAAAAATGAAAGCTTCGACTAATTAAATCATTAGTATGCACCTGCTCATAGTGCTCGGGAAGAACAAAAGTATCACTTTCATCGGTCCAATGTTTGGTGGAGTCTATTGCAAAGAGACCGCTACTATCTTTTCTCACTGTCGCATGGGGACCGTTGTAAGTAGTTCTAAACCATTTTACATCAAGAATGAAAATAGTATATCGTCTGAAATCAATTTCATAGATGTCGCGTATGGTTCCACAATAATCCAAGTATGAGGAGAGAAAATTGGTATCCGAAGCACTTGCGCGGCTATCTTGTGTGAAGTTAGCCATGACTCCACAATCATACGTGACTCTCTTTGAATCGATGCATTCCTCATGCGTTCCATGCAAAAATGTCGTCCATATGACCATAATGCACTGTACTTTTTGTACTGTAAAAGAGCATCATTAAAACAATGAAGATGCACCTATTTTATAGCATATATTGCCACAAATAATTACTTAATTACGTCAAGAGATAAGAAACTTACATGCACCATACATCCAGATGATAACTCTTGCTCGTGCTCGTTTATTGTCTCTCCATCACGTTCGGCTTTACGTAGAGCCAGTTGTAGCCAATTAAGTGACATGTGAGTAGGGAGAAGAGCCAGATCTCGTGGATATGGTTGTGATCGCTTGTACATAACTCTGAATCTCATCCTTGCATTTATTCTTTCTGCTTTGGCCACTTCATATCTCTCAATCCACTTCTGCATCTCAGGGCTATTGAGGATACAAAACTTATTGAATTTCTCCATTTGCTCTTCGCTCATCTTTCTTTCAATCCCTTTTCCTTGGGGAACCTCGCCAATGATGCGATCATCATCCTTGTTGTGCCAAGCTTGCGGCATATCAGGATCCGTGGATGCAAGAAACTCTGTGATATATACTAATGACTCTTGCACAAGCCATCCCTCTGCCATGCTTGCTTCCGGTCTTGCTCTTTGTCTTACAAACCCCTTTAAAGTTTTCATGAACCGCTTGAGAAAAAACATCCATCGACTATGAACGGTACCTGCTATAGCCACCTCATCAACTATGTGCACAAGCAAGTGGACTTGAGTTGTCATAATACTCGAGGGAAAGTGCTTCTCAAGCAAGCATACGGCTTCGATGGATTCCACCCTAGCCTTCTCGATGCTCGATATAGAGATCTCTTTTTGAGATATCCCCCTTTTCACATGTCCATGCATATGTAAGATATTTGAGATATCCACCTATTTCACATGTCCATGAAGAAAATACATAATGCGATTTGATAGTAAGCATACCTCACAATACCACAGATCTTGAATATAGCATTTCTAACATCTTCTTGTAAGCACCCTTTTATTGTAATTGGGAGGATGAACTATCAAAGCAACAATGAAGTCATGTCAACAATATGACATAATAATAATTACGCTAACGCATCACTATTATTGATACACTAATTCTACTTAGAATACCTATAAGACGTTGTGCCAATCATGGGACTTGAGGCCACTAAGCTTATTGTCCTTTGAAAATGCTCCTTTCAAGCAACACATGTACCCTGTCGGTGTTTGAAAAGAGGCAATGTCTGCCTTGACCGCTGCCTCCTCCCTCGTAGAGAGGATCCACATTGCTTTCGGGAGGACAACTTTTCCCGAAGCATGCACTTGGGGCCACAAACGAGACATCCTATTCATAGCACGCAAGTCTTCTCGCACTCCTCTCGAGTCCTTGGAACCAACCAAGTGTGCCCAAATAGTAGCCCCCACATTCTTGAAGATATGCATGGGATCCAAGAGATGATTGATTTGTAACTGACCCCAATAAGGAAGCTCATGAAAGATCGATAGCCTCTTCATACCAGCAAGAGGTTTCTCTCCATTCGCCCTCCAAGCTTGAATCCAATCACTTGCCTTCAAATATGATGGTGGTGGATCAAGCTGACCTCCACGTGCGAGATGGTCGAGCGGAAGGTATCGAGCATGACCTTCATAAACATTTTTCCTCATATGTTTGGAGTAGCGTGCAAGCGATTTCAGAGCCGGTCCACAAACAGGACAAGCATGGTACCCACTTGTAACAAGTCCTGCACGCGTGCATGAATGTGTTAGTACAAGACATGCGTGCAAAAGAGAGTAGAAAAAGCTTGAATCCCTCATTGTATATGTAAAGACACAACCACGTACCTACACACTCTCCATATCTTGGGTAGCCATGCATGGTCCACATCAAGATACCCCTGACCAAAATATCATTGGTATGTCTAGGAGCTCTGGAAATATCAAAGACCTGCACTCCTCTCCATAATATATGTAACTCCTCTATCAAAGGTGCCATGTACACGTCCATGTTTTTTGCCTTGTACTTTCCTGGCACAAGTAGTGCAAGCATGAGGTGTCCCTTTTTTATTGTTAGCCCAAGATGTAAGTTGCGTGGCTCCCTCGCAAAGTCCGGCCAGTAATTATCTATGTGCTTCCAAGCTGCACAATCTGCAGGAATCCGCAATGTGTGATCAGTGGACCGATGAGATGCATGCCATGTCATCAACTCCGTTATGGATTTGCATCGAAACATGTTTTATTCTTGCAATGATGGGAAAGTGTCTTAAGACCTTTACCGGTATCCGCTCACCCTGCAAGTCATCTCTATATCATTGTTCCCCACACTTTGGACAACTAGCCAAATCTCCATGCTCACGACGAAAGAGAATACAATCATTACGGCAAGCATGGATGGTATCATAATCCATACCCACCATTGTTAGCATCTTTTTCGCTTCATCTCTTGATGCGGGCATGGTATTTGGTGCAGGCAACATCTTCTGGAGCAACCTATGACAAAGACACTATCCAAATGATGATTCTCAAAACAAACAATATCCAAATAATGAGTCAAATTAATGCAAGGGCTAACCTCATTAAGGCCGAGACACTTGTATCCGACCACCCATACTGTACTTGTAGATTCAAGATTGAGAGACAAGCACGTAGTTTAGACATCCTAGCACCCTCGTACAATTGTGTTGATTGCAACTCTCGCATTTTGACCTCAGACTCTGACATCACATGTACATGGGATGTAGTGCCCCTAAAAATGGAATCCATCATGTCGACCATACCCTCGTCGTCATCCGGGAGACTATAGTCTTGCTGAAAGTGAGAAGATATATGTGTACCCTCGTCACCCTCCTCATCCTGTTTAAAGATTTCGTGTAAATATAAGATGTTCCATTTCCCGGTATACAATAAGATTGCAAACTTAAATAGCTTTGATTTACCGATGATCCATCAACATGTGCAACACCAACGGGGGGTACTGGTTCCAGCTCCTCCCCATACATCTGCAAGTGGCGCATGATAATACGACGTTGATGTTGTACTTCTCGCTTGCAATGAGTGCAATGATAGTATAATCTCTCCGTAAGCCACTTCGTGCTCCTGGGCGTTGGCGCATCATCGGACGAGCTTCCACTCGTCCCTTGAGAGAAGCATAAGCATAAGCTTATGCTTCTCTCCTTCTCTATTTCCGCATAAGCTCATTCTCTATTTCCGCATAAGCTTATGCTTATGCTTCTCTCATTCCCCCTCATCTCTTTCCCCCTTCTCTCATTTGCATAAGCTTTCCCCCTTCTTTATTTCTCTATTTCCGCACAAGCTTTGCCTTATGCATGAGCTTATGCGGAAATAGAGAATGAGAGAAGCTTCTCTCATTCTCAATTTCCGCATAAGCTCATTCTCTATTTCCGCATAAGCTTATGCTTATGCATGAGCTTATGCGGAAATAGAGAATGAGAGAAGCATAAGCATGAGCTTATTCTTCTCTCATTCTCTATTTCTGCATAAGCTCATTCTCTATTTCCGCATAAGCTTATGCTTATGCTTCTCTCATTCCCCCTCATCTCTTTCCCCTTCTCTATTTCCACCTTCTCTCATTCTCTATTTCCACATAAGCATAAGCATGAGCTTATTCTCTCTAACTCTTATTCTCTATTTCCCTTTTCTTCGTCTTCTCTTTCCTTTTCCTCTTCTTTCCTTTCCATCTTCTTTCCCTCTTTCCTTTCCCTCTTCTTTCCTTTCCCTCTTCTTTCTTCTTGCCTATGCCTACGCCTATGCCTATGCCTATGCCTATGCTTATGTTTGTTTTTTGTTTTCTATTTTCGTGTTTGTGTCTATGTTAGACATGGGATCACGTCGCTCATCCAACGAGTACGGACAGCCTCGCAGGAGGAGAGCTCACGATCTATATGCTCCAGAGGACTTTGATTCCACTCAGGCGACTACCCCGAGGACTACCCCGACTCCTCTCGGACCTAGCACTACAAGTACCCCTGGTCCGACTCCTCTTCCACGTAGCACTGCGACTACCCCTTGGGGGAACTCCTTTGCTAGCCATGCATGGCTTTGTCAGGAGTCCCGACGAGTTTGTAGCGCAGATGAGTGATGAGAAGGCAGTGAGATTCTTCTCTCTGCTCTCTCAGAGGACCTCAGCAATTCCTTCCCCTATACCAACGGGTGGACGTACTGCCCAGCCATCCCCTCGCACCCCTTCGACTGCGGGATCATCACCTGCGCATGCCTCTCGCAAGGGAAGGAAGAGTAGGACGGGCGGCTCATGTTGTGCTGACTTGGGAGATGTAGATGAGTCAGCACACTCACGCTCCTTTAGGTCTCCACTTGGTCCGGAGACACAGTATCGGTCAGGTCCCTTTCCCTCTCCTAGTCCCACTGCTACTCCTCGCTCCGGAAGCGCTCGCGCAGCTTCCATTTTTTCAGACTCTACTACCGTCAGTCCCCCTTACTCATCAGGGGATCTCTCCTATCAAATCACATCTGCCAGAGAGATAATAGAAGATAAAAAGGGCAAAGCAGTGATGGCCACCATGAGGAGGTTGATGAGTCATCACCTCAAGAGCGGCATAAATACCGATTGGCAGTATCAAGATGCCCAAAAGAAGCAGGCGGATCGAATTAAACCTACTATAAAACTACCTGGACGATCTAAAGTTCATATGTTCCACATTCATTACATACCCCTTCAAGCTCAATGTTCTCCACAAGAGATTTACAAGCCTCCAAAGGTACTGTACAAGGGGAAGAAAGTAAGCAGCCCTAAACGGCGGACCACCCTCCTTCTTGAATTTGAACTTGAAGATTATTGCATTCAGAGTGTGCGATAGGATCAGGATTCCAATCATGGCCCAAAAATATCCCGTGAGTTCATTCGTCTGATGTCTACACAGTGGGCTGCAAATGCCGTGATGCTCAAGCCCTAAGAACTTGCTATAATGGCGACCATACTCCAGCACAACCACCATGTTAATAGCAAAATCGAAAAGGTAAGTAATGGTGGCAAGGGCGATGCAAGCTGCTACCCAAAGAGACATAGGTGCAATTTGCCGAAAACCTCAAATTCGTCTCACTGGAGCGCTCCAGGTTGGGTATAATTGGAGGGAGGTGAGTTATGGACAATTCTCTTGAAGCTATAAGGCTCAAGGAGTCATGGTTCATGGAGTCCATATCATTTCTTGGAGTGGAGAATTAATCCACCGTGAAGGCACGGCTGAGCCAAAACGAGCAGTCGCATCAGGAGATGGGGAGTCCAAGCAAAAGGTGACAATGGTGAAATCCTAACCAATGTTTTCATTTGATGTAGATTCCATGTGCACGAATGGTGGCTTGTTGATGGCTCTAAGACCCCCAAGGACTGCATGTCCAGTGATCAAAGTTGCGCTGCACAGCGATGGGGTGGAAGGGTTTTGTGGAGGGCGAGGTGGCATCAATAGTGGCAGGGTGTGCGACACACCCATTGGATCTGATTAAGGTGAGGATGCAGCTACACGGGGAAGGCTTGGTAGGCGAGCAAGAGGCACAATAGCAACCTGCAAGTACTAAGTACTAAGGCAGCAGGCTGATCGCTAAAGCTCAAGTTGAGGGGATCACGCATGAAGGAATTGGGAAGCTCGCAGGTTTCCATTTTCTAGGGAAGGGGGGTGCAGAACTTAGAAGAACCTTCAACCAATTTCTAGAATATAGATTCCAAATGACTGCTCAATGAAAGTACCTGGTTGCTGCTGAGTGACTTGAGTCTTGAGTCTTTAGTGACGAGTCCTGAGTCGTCGAAATTGTAAACAAGTTGGGGCTTTCTTTGAACTAGACATTGATGGTGAGAGGCTCACAAATGAGTACTCAGTGGCAAGTGCTCGCAACTTACAAGCAACATAGAGCTAAGAGCATGATGTGACAGCAGAGCAAAGTTTAAGAAAGAGTGGAAGGAGGCAAAATTGAACATAGGAACTTGAAAAAGAGAGTGGAGACCTAAAGGATAAGAGATTACAACCACATCTAACAAGCAATCAATGGTGATGATGGAATCTAAGTTGATCTATTTGATCAAGGGTTATTATGCAAGCCACATGGATTAATTTGTTTAAAATTTATTAATATTATATAAAAATAATAATATATTATATAACCTTTAGTTTATAAAGTGCTTAGACAACATTAACCGATATTCCAAAGAGAGCTTATCGATCTAACCTTGATTTTCAAGGTATATCTTTTAAATACTGTTAAAGTCAAGATTGCCATAAAATTTTATCCTTTTTAATAACCTGCTTCTCACCACTTATGATAGTTTTTTGCCATTTTTACCGATTCAGAATATAATAAAGAACGGTTTTTTTCTAACACTGAGCAGCATACTGATACAATCATCGCAGGGCACTTTTTCTATGAGGGTATGGAGCTTTGAAGCAATGACTCCTCCTACATGATGCAGATGCACTCCGAAGGTCTTGCCTTCTACTCTGTCACACATTTCGCTGACCAGCACCCGTCCTAGTATTGGATAATCCCCTTCTCAAATTTTAGCACACAAATCAATGTACCCACCAACCCCTTCGACCTCAACATGGCTCTCACCTCGCCCTCTTGCCCAATTGGCTATCTATCCAAGAGTATTCTGATATGAGTAGAAATAGCTTATTCGCGATGCATGTAGGAATCCTCATCCAAGCCACAATCTTGAGGTATTTGATTCTTTACTACAATTACAAAACCTTTTTGTTTTCCTACCCGAAACCTTTCTCCTTTCTTCACCCCGATTAGTGAGCAGAGACTTTATAGGCATATCTAAAAAAATTAAATCTCTTCTCCATCCTTGACCCGAGCAGCTTCTTTGATTCTCTTCGTGAAGTTTTTAGCCGATGGGATGGCATGGAGGGCCCCACCTTCCACACTACCAATGACTTCAGGATGATCTTCCTGTGGGTCTAGTTGATATTTTTGGTCGAGGAGGAATTTCTTATGGTTGGCATCGGTAAGATCTTGATCACCATGCAAGACAATCTGTGAGTGTCTAGAACTTGAGGAGAACTTGAGAGACCATAGCTGGCTGAATCCAACACCAATATCTACTTATCATGACTGCAAGGGCTAGTCAGCACATTAAAACTTTGAGCTACCCATCAACAAATTGCGACTACTCTTACACCATCCTAGATGAGACAGTATTTAAAAAATAACTTTTAAAATTAGATCTAAGAATAAACACACCCTACCTATTAATTTAACTACGGTGTATAAAATTACCCCTGCTATAAATATATTTCTATAAGTTTTGAGAATTAAAATAACCCTCATTTTGAACTCTCATAGTAAACTTATATTTCCCAGATGGACTCCCCGAGCTCTATTTGGATTGAATGGTGTATGGGAGCAGTTGTTCGAGAGGGAATTGATGGATCAGCCACAACATTAGGAAACTGGGCTAGAAGGTTACGTATTTTTTGGACACGGGTTGATACAAACACAACTTCGGCTAGTTGAGAGCACACAACAGACTCAAATGTTCCCCAACTTTGCCATGGAATGGATACATTACCACTTACCACTATAGTATGATTTCGAAAATCTAGGAGAGCATGATTTTTCTCAAGCCAATCACAACCTAAGGTTAAGGCAAACAATTATTTAGGCAGTGAATAAACATCGCGATAAAAAGTTTGATCGAGCAAGGAAAAGGAAACATGTGCTAAGGAACTAGAAGAGTATAGGGTTTGTTTTTCATCAAACACCAAATTCATGTTTGTTGCATATTCATCTTTGTTGTGTGTGTGTATGAAGTTATGTGATGTTTGTAAGGTTTAGTTATCTCAAAATTTATATGATAAAACTATAACTCAAAATAAATGTTCAAAAACATAAGATAATGAATGAGTAATCTAAGATAAGTAATTGACCATGGATATTCTATCCATAAGCCTAAAACAATCAGCATCCGCACGTGGAGCTTTGTAGGGACATCAAAAATACTTAACTTTAGGGCCGTGCAAACTTTGGTTCCAATACGATGGTGGGACATACGGATGTCGATGTCTGTTGCGCATTTTTCCTTCACATACATAGCATCCTCATTTGAATGTGGACATGTTGCATTCTCACTATATTCCCGGTGGCCCATCCGGATTCAATTGAGACTTTGCAAGGAAAATTATTTTCACACCTGTGCAAATTTTGGTACTGATCCGAATATGGTGGGACATATGAATGTACTTCGATGTGTATTTTTCCTTGACATACCTATGCTCCACCTGTGGATTGGTGCATTCTGCCTTCCCGACGACACATATGACATCTCATGCACTTAAGCCCTGTTAGATATGCTCAATGCCCCACCCTCTTGGTAACCACCAGTGGTCTAAAGTGCTCAAGTTGTAAGGCCCCCCTATGAGGAGAAGCCATGTGTGAGCTCAGGACACTAGATGGATCCTTTCTTGCATGTCAGATGAGGTCTATCACAATGAGACTATTGATGGTAGAAAGGTGATTGTGTGGGAGCCCCTTATTCTTGTTAGGGCCTGGGGGCCAGTGGCACCCTTGGTGGGGGTTTGGGGGCGAGAGCCCCCAAGGTGACGGTATAGGGAATATTCCTTGAATATTCCATGGATGACTAGTGGGTTCCACCGACTAGGTTGATTGGTCGACTTCACTGACTAGGTTGACTGGTCAGTTCCACCGACTATGTTGATCCGACTACTACCCTCATAGCTATAAAGAGGCAACCTCCCCAATTCATTGTACCAGCAGAGATCTTCCAGCTAGTAGCTCTTCACCTAGTATCTATCTAGATCGCCATCTAAGCTCCATTGTGGGAGTGCACGGGTGGACGGAGCCATCATCTGTACTACATCAGTATTGAAGGAAAATTCTGTTCCTCTCCAATTTAATGTGTACTCTCTATTCTTTGTTCAGTTTCTGTTCCGCTATGCCGTGTAATTTAACATGGTACTAGAGCCCAAGCAGCTCTAAGGATCGAAGAATAGAAGAGAGGCAAGGGCTTCAATAGCATACGGAGTGATGGCAACAGGAAGCGGCTCGAGTTTAGCAGCTACTGTTGCACCAACAATCCAAGCATTGAGGATTCGCCCACCAACCTTCACTGAAGGCAAGCTAGATGGTATGAACTACACTCTGTGGAAGTTTAAAATTACTACTATTCTGGATTTGTATGAGCTTTTGGAGACAGTACTAGGGACTGTGACCCAGAACCACAAGGAACCCTCGACCCAACAAATTTGAGGAGTATGATACCTCCTAATGCCGACCTTTTATGAGCTTGGAAATGCAAGAATGCAGATGCTCTGTGTGCCCTGGTTACAAGCAGTACTGATAGTGTTTTGACCTTGATTCAGCACACATCTAAGGCAACTATGGCCTGGAACATATTGAAGAGTTAGTATGAAACACAGAATCAGACAAGGATTTAGAACCTGGAGAATCAGCTCACCAGTTGAGAAGTTTAATGAAGGAGAGACAGCGGAGGCATTCATAACCCAAATCAAAAATCAGCATGACCAGATGGCTGGTGCTAGGATACAAAAGACTAGTGAAGAGATAGCTCGACAGTGTCTCCGAATATGTCCACCAAGGTTTGATGGACTGGTAACAGCACTTAACACTCAGGTGAGACCCCAACCATTGTCATTTGAGGAATTCTGTGCTTTACTTATGGAGGAGGAATCGAGGCTTAAAGCTCAAGATGGAGGTGGCAATGGGGATGCTGCATTCTCTATCACTGCGAAAGGCAAAGGTGGTTCCTCCACCAAAGCTGAGTCCTCTACTAGTGGTGACAAAAAGAAGAAGTGTGGCAAGAAGAAGTTTCAAGTAGAATGCTTCTACTGCAAGAAGAAGGGCCATGTGATTGCAGATTGCTAGATCAAGAAAGCAGATGAAAAGAATGGTACCCTGAAGAAGACAAATAAGGGGAAAGAGACAGCTAACACTATGGAAGTAGAGTTTGGATCTATTTTTGGCCATTGAGGAAGAGTGTTCCTCAGTTCAAGAAGCTTCAACCACTTATTTATGGGTGTTGGATAGTGGTGCCTCCCGTCACATGACCTACAAGAAGGGTCTATATTGTTTCATGTAGACTCTACAGGAACCCATCACCATGACGGTTGGTAATAACACAAAATAACCTATAAGGGTACATGTATGGTTTCATTTGTTTCTGTAAATGGAGATGTTAAGAAACTATGTAATGTGCTGGATGTTCCACAAATCAAGAGAAATTTTCTATGAGTTGCTTCCATAACTAACCTTGATCATGAGGTGAGGTTCAACAAGATAGGAGCAAAAATTCTGGATATTGTAGGCAATCTTGTTAGCAGAGGAGTAAGGAGGAACATGTATGAGCTAAGTGCTCTTGTAGCCACCGCTAAAGTGGGCACAAGTAGACTTTGGCACGAAAGATTCAACCACATTGGATTTGCAGTGCTAAAGGAGATGAAGAAGCAAGGTATGGTTGCTCACTTACCTGCAGTCATAGAAATCAAAGAACCATGTGAAGCTTGCATGATGGGCAAGCGATAGAGAAAGGCATTCCCACAAGAAAGCAAGGATAGAGCAAACGCTCCTCTAGAGTTGGTGCCTGTTGACTTGTGCAGTAAGATGCCTACACAGGCCTTGGCGGGATCTTCCTATTTTTTATTGATTGTCGACGACTATATTAGGAAGATGTGGGTGTACTTTCTTCGCGAAAAGGCTCAAGCTTTTGGTAAATTGAAAGAATGGCTACAGCTTGTTGAAAATGAAACACGGAGAAAAGTGAAGAAAATTAGATCGGATGGTGGTGGTGAGTTTGTTTCTACAGAGTTTGGAGATTTCTGCAAGAGCAAAGGGATCAAGCGACAAACGACGATACCACATACACCTCAGCAAAATTCAGTTGTTGGACATTGAATGCAGACCACTGTGGAGATGGGGAGGTGTATGTTGAAAGGTGTTGGACTACCAAACCACTTTTGGGCTGAGGCTGTCAATACTGCAGTTTACATCCTTAATCGCAGCTATACAAAGGCACTCAAAGGTAAAACACCACGTGAGGCTTACAGCGGTAAGAAGCCATATGTCTCCCACTTTAGAACGCTTGGGTGTGAATGCTATGCGCATGTATAAAACAAAGAGAGAAACAAGTTACAACCAAAAAGCACCAAATGTATCTTCTTAGGCCATTGTGATGAGAAGAAAGCCTATAAGTTGTATGACAGAAAGGCAAAGAAGATCATAGCGAGCCGCGATGTGGTGTCCAGGGAGCAACCACATGTAGTGGAGGTAGAGAAGAGCTCTTCCACTTTATCATCAAGTGAAGAGGTAATTCACTATGAACCTATCCCAAGAGCTATAAAGGAGGAGGAAATATCATATGATGAAGGTATAAGTCACCAACCTGTTGTTACACCACCAAAAAATCCATTATCGTGATGGGTAAGGCAGCTCTACGACCATGATAACTAGATACTAATGTCTGTTGAGCAGCATGCAGATGGACCAAGGCGGTCTCAGAGAATCAAGGAGCAAAGGAGGGCTTCTGCTCACATAGTCATCATTATGGCCTTCATGGCTGAGATTATTGCAAAAGTAAAGGAGCTTGCGAGTTTGGAGGAACCACTTGTAGACCGAGATTGGAAAAACACTATGCAAGTAGAATATGACAGCATCATGAAGAATGAAACTTGGGAGCTGGTAGATCAACCACCTAACAGAAACTTTATTGGCACCAAGTGGGTTTGGAAGGTAAAGTACAAGGCCGATGGAACTTTGGAAAAGTACAAAACCAGATTGGTTGCACAAGGATTTTCATAGGTTGAAGGGTTTGATTTTCAGGAATCTTTTGCTCCAACTGCCAGAACGACCACTCTTCGCATAGTACTATCAGTGGCTGCTCATAAAAAGTGGCCAGTTTAGCAAATGGATGTTAAATCAGCATTCTTGAATGGTGACCTCAAGGAGGAGGTGTACGTGGCTCAGCCACCTGGGTTTGAGGCCCCCCATTCTAAGAACAAGGTATGTAAGCTCAAGAAGTCTTTGTACAGGCTGAAACAGGCCCCAAGAGCATGGTACCAATGGATAAATAAATTTTTTCATAAATTGAACTTCAAAAGATGTGCCTCAAATTCTAACTTGTATGTGTACAGGAAAGGTGGAAAATATGCTCTTATTGTTCTATATGTGGATGATCTCCTTATTACAGGTGACTATGAAGACATGATCCAGCAGACAAGAAAGGCATTGAGCACTGAGTTTGAGATGATAGACTTAGGCTTGATGCACTACTATTTGGGGATTGAAGTCTGGCAAGAGCCAGGCAAGATCTTCATCTCTTAGCAGAAATATGCAAGGGAGATCTTAAAGGCATTTGATATGTCCGAGTGCAAGGAGATAGCTACACCTATGGAGGTAAATGAGAGGTTGTCTATGGAGGATGCCTCACCACCAACAGACATCGGGAGGTACATGAAGTTGGTCAGTAGTATCATCTATCTGTGCAATGCCAGACTGGACATCAGTTTTGCTATTGGCATTTTGAGCAGGTTCTCCAATAAGCCCTAGAAGAATCATTGGAATGCAAGGATGCAGGTGCTCAAGTATGTGAAGGGCACTCTTGATTATGGCATCATCTATGGTATGGGCACTTCCTTGGCTGGTCATTGTGACTCAGATTGGGTTGGAGATGTTGATTCTAGGAAATCAATTTCTGGATATTGTTTCTCTTTAGGTTCACGTATCTTCTCTTGGATCAGTAAGAAACAACCAACAGTGGCATTGTCTTCTACCGAGGCTGAGTACAAGGTAGCATGTTTTGCTGCTTCTGAAGTAGTGTGGCTGAGGAGGATCTTATGGCACATGGGAGTGCAAGAGGATGAGGCAACTGTGCTGAGGTGCGACAATCAAAGTTGCATGGCCATTGCTAAAAATCCAGTGTTTCATGCGTACAAAAAACATATAGAGATTCATTATCACTATGTGTGTGATTTGATCGAGGACGGGGTAGTGGAATTGGTCTCCTGTCCAACAAAGCAAAATGGAGTAGATGTCTTCACCAAGGCACTCAGGAAGGATCAACTTCAGGGTCATCTTTAGAGACTTGGCATTGGGCCAAGAAGGTAGTTCACCTACAGGTGGACATTGAGGGGGGGTGTTAGAAATGCTCAATGCCCCACCCTCTTGGTAACCACCAGTGGTCCAAGGTGCTCATGAATATCTCTCTCACTCAATTTGAAAGCAGCAGGAAGTGAAGAGGTGCGTGAAGTTTATTACCCCCAACTTCATGTCACATCTTTTGGTGGAGATGTCGGGTACGTTTGGTATTGAATTCATCCCACCTTACTAAACGGTCTCGGGTGTACTTGATTGCATGTTATGCCTAGTATAGGCATGTGTTTTCTGATGTGATAAAGAAGATGCTTGGAAGAACTCCATTAGAAGAGATTGCAGCCCATTTAAAAGAACTAGAAGATTGTGAAGGTGATGCTCAAGCTATTCACATGGTCATCATGATCATATCCTTTATGTTTGCACTATTGAATAGGTTGGTGAATCAACAATGCTATCAATGGGCACAATGATAGATTGGGGATTGTTTCATGCACTGGCAGCTTGGTGTGAAGAAGAGTTGATCTTTGGGTAGTTTTTTACTATAAGAGTGGAGTGGTGATTCTCAATGCTTTCAACTTCTTTTGCTATGCAAATGATGAACAGTACAATATCTTGAAGCTCTTATGTGCACTTCCAATTGTGAGAAAGGCGATTCTTGAATGCATGTATATACAATGTTTTCATGGTGCCGGTTGGTCACTTATTTTTGAAGATTTTATTGAGGATCACATTGTGGAGGTTTTTCAACAAGTGGTTATGCATAATAAGTTGGTCTCGGTATACTAAGGCTCTGTGGGATCTTGTTTGGGATATTATTTAGATCTTGGTGTTTCCTTTTTGTGTTTCATCATGGTGAAGATTCCAGTGTTTCGAGGTACCCAATGGGAAGACCTGGAGTCTTATCTTAGGGATTTTGTTCGAGATGCCGGCTTTCTGGATGGTCCATGAAGGATCGGGTGGAGATTTTGCTTGATTTTCTTGAAGGTGTAGCCTTGAGTTGGCATGAGGCCTTGTCAGACTCTACCAAGGAGGGCTGGGACCAAGTGGTGGCTATAATGAAACAGAGATTTGGGGTGGTGGAGTCACCAAATGCTTTGATGTTGCAACTGGACCGGCTCTATCAAGGAGAGGGTGAGATGGTCTCTACGTTGGCAATCCAATATGAAACTTTATGGACAAAGTATGAAAGGGTAGCTTTGCGAGCTGTGGCATCTGCATCATCGGCCCCTCAAAGTCTCGTAGGGATGGAGCACTTAAAGATGCGCAAATTTGTTATGGCTTTGGAGCCTTGTCTTCACTCGAAAGTAATGAGTAAAGATCCAACAACATACATGGAGGCAGTTCTTTTTGCGACCAAGAAAGAAGCTTCTCTAAAGATCAAATCCTCTTTTTTGTCTTCAAGAGCTTCAACTTCTAAGGTGGAGGTAATGGGCACTCCTTAGGTACCAAAGTCCTTTGAGTTAGATCATAAGATCTCCCAATTGATGGCAGAATTTGTTGATTTGAAATTGCATTTGGTTAATGCACGGCAACCTAGAGCACCAAAGAGTGAGGATAGGCCTCAAGATAAGAGTGGGATCACTTGCTATGAATATAATGAAAAAGGTCACTATCGCCCTAAGTGTCCTAGATTGAGAAAGAAGAAGAAAAACAAGTATCCTTGTTAGAAGCTTCTTTAGGCGATGAGAAAGAGAGGTAATGATGGCTAAACAGGGGCATGGTAAAGTAAAAGAAGAAGAAAGCAAGGAAGAAGTATATGAGGAACATCAGGAAGAGGAATGTTGTAGTAAGAAAAAGAAGGCATCTAGAAGGAGAGTTAGCTAGTCAAACTTTCCTTTAGGACAAGGCATTGGAAGCTATGACTTGTTGTCCAACCTTAAAGAAAAGAAAGCTCATATCACCTTTGGTCAATTACTTGCTTTGTCTCCAAAACTATGGAACGAATGGGGAAAGCTAGCAAGCACAAGAGTGTCAAAGAAGAAAAAGAAGAAAATTGGCATTCCTATTGTTCAAAAGGTAGATATAGATGTTGGTGATGATGTACCTATGGTTGATGTGATCATTGATGGTGGTCAAGTGATTTCTAATGTGTATATTGATGGAGGTGCATCGATTAATGTCATGAGTGAGAAGACCATGATAGATGTTGATTTAAAATACTCTAGTATAGCCTCTCCTTATCGCACTAAATTGGCTGACAACACTAGGGTAAAGACCTTGGGAGTTGTGAAGAATCTAGAAGTGGATGTATGTGGAATTTTTGTGCCGAAATACTTTTTAGGTGATCCTTACCAAGCCAGATGCACATGCCTATCCATTGATTTTGGGAAGGCCTTGGCTACGCAAGGTGAAGGCTGTTTAAAAGTGGGATACTGGAGAATTGATTGTACAAGGAAATGATAAGAAGGTGTGCTACAACATCAGAAGCTACAAAAAGAAAGTTGTCAGGGAGGAGTCTTCAACATCAGAGAGTTCAAGCTCTGACTTAACCGATGAAGAAGAAGAGATAGGGCATAGCTCCGAGGAGTCCAGCTAAGAGGGTGAGGTGAAGGAGTGGCCTTTGGTCTTTGTCTTAGTGCTGATCGGGATCAGTAGACAGGAAGGAACAAGGTGGTGGTGCAAGAAGATCCTATAGAGGCACTTCATGTGGAGGATGTGGAGCACACTAAACGACGCCAATGCAATGAAGATCTTCTTGGTGATTCTCTATCAGGTAGTGAGAAGCTCCAATACTTGGATATGTTAGATGATTTCCCATATCTCTTTGCAACAAGCTATTCACAGGTTCAATCAGTCTCTTCTGAAGCACAAGATTGAGTTGAAGCTAGAAAGCAAGCCAATTGTGCAACGCTTAAGGCGATTGGGGGTGATCCAAGCTGAGGCATTAACGAAAGAGGTAACACAACTACTTGAGGCAGGATTCATCTTTCCTGTTGATGCTTCAGAATGGATATCTCCTATAGTTGTCACACCAAAGAAAGAAAATAAGTGGTGGGTTTGTGTGGACTTTTGTCCTTTGAATGCATGC
This sequence comes from Dipteris shenzhenensis, assembly GCF_047967505.1. NCBI lineage: Eukaryota > Viridiplantae > Streptophyta > Polypodiopsida > Gleicheniales > Dipteridaceae > Dipteris > Dipteris shenzhenensis. The sequence goes on along the minus strand of NC_141602.1, from coordinate 44,008,035 downwards.
ACCAAGAGGGATCATTTTCCTTTGCCATTCCAAGATGAAATACTAGACCAAGTAGTAGGGCATGAGATGTATTATGTATGTGATAAGTATTCTGGGTACTTTCAAATTCGCATTCAGGAGGAAGACAAAAGAAGACATTATTTGTCACACCTTGGGGAGTTTTCACTTATAGAGTCATGCCTTTCGAGTTGACCAATCCACCAGCTACATTTCAAAGGTTCATGAGTCAAGTCCTTGAGCCTTACTTCAGAAAGTTCATAAGGGTGTTTTTGGATGATTTTTGCATTTATTATCAGCGCATAGATCACATCGAGAAGCTAAAGATGGCCTTAGCTAGGATTGATGAAGCAAAAGGGTGTCTAAATCCTAACAAGTGTCATTTGTCTCAAACAAAAGTAATCTCGTTGGGGCATATTGTGTCTGAAGAAGGCCTGTAAATGGATCCTGACAAGGCTCAAGAAATCATGGCATTGCCAAGTCCTAAGAGTATCACTAGTGTCCGCAGAATTCTAGGAAAAAGTAAGTATTATCAATGCTTTTGTGATGATTTCATAGAGATAGTGCATCCCATGAACTTGTTGACAAGAAAAGGAGTTTCTTTCCAATGGGGTGTGGAGCAACAAGAGTCTTTTTAACAACTTAAGGAGGCCATGAGTAAGGGCCCAATATTGAAGCCCCCTGATTGGTCTCAAGACTTTTATGTAAATCCAAGTGTATCTTTGCATTCAATTGGTGCTGTATTGCTACAAAAAGGAGAGGCACGTAGAATGCAACCCATCTATTATGCCAGCCGACAGCTTACAAAGGTGGAAACAAGGTATGAAGAAATGGAGTAGCAAGCCCTCGCTTTGGTGTTTTCAATCACAGAAAGTTTCACTCATATTTATTATCTCGATCATTTTTCTTCCTTACGTCTCAGTCTATATTAGCATATCTAGTTCACAAGCCTAATCTTGGGGGGAGATTTGCAAAATGGTTGTCAGAGCTTCAAGAGTTCTCTTTCTCTTTTGTCATTGAAAATACCACTAGGTCCACTATGGCAGATTTGCTCACAAGACAACAGGTTCTAAGAGAAGAAAAGAAATATAAGGAGGACATTAATGATGAAAGGGAGACACCACCAATAGCTTTTGTCTTGTATTTTGATGGGGCTTTTAGTCCTTCACGCCAAGAAGGAGCCAGGGGGATAGTCTTGATGAATTCTAAAGGTCAAGAGGTGTGGGCAAGAGGACAAGAGCTTCCAGGTATCACAACTAACAATGCAACTAAGTATAATGCTTTGATTCTTGGTTTAGAGGATTGTGTTCAAAGTCAAGTTAAAGAATTGGAAGTAAGAGGAGATTCTCAGCTTATTATAACACAAATGCAAGGGCATTACAAGACAAGAAGTCCTCATTTGAAGGAGCTTAATCAAAAGACTATGGCACTATGTAGAGAATTTGATTTTTTCAAGTTTGTTCATATAAATAGAAAAGAAAATCAAAGGGTAGATGAGTTAGCTACTCAAGACATTGTAGTACAAGACCAAGGGGTGGTTTCTTTAGTAGACATTGGATGGCCAGAACTGCAAGATGTTTAACAATATGTGGAAGAAGGCATGTTTCCTTGAGGGTTAACTCCACAACAAAAGCAGATATTGGTAAGGAAGGCTTGTCCCTATACTACTGTTGATGACATTCTTTATAAATTGGGAAAAGGTAAGGTGCTCCGTCGGGTGATCCATCCCATGGAGACTAGGAGAATCCTAGAAATGTGTCATGAATGCTCTTGTCATTTTGCTTCAACAAGCACAGCTAGGAGAATTCTTAATGTAGGTTACTTTTGGCCATGCCTCCATAAGGATGTATATGAATGGTGTTGAAGTTGTAAAGTATGCCAAAAGTTTAGAAGGCAACAGTTGATTCCTAGGCCCTTGAAGCCTCTTCTTGCATATGGACCATTTGAGAGGTGGGTGTTGGACTTTGTGGGACCACTCCCTCGCTCATCTCAGGGCAAGCATTATTTATTGGTGGCCACAAATTATGCAACTTGGTGGGCAGAGGCCAAGGCCATAGTCAATAGCAAGGCAAACACAGTTGCAAAATTTCTCTTTGAGTGCATAAGCTAAAGATAAATCATAGCATGTCCACGCCATACTATGCCCAATGTAATGGCTTGGCTGAGAAAACAAATGGATTGTTGTGCAATTCAATGGGAAGCTTATAGACAGTAAGAAAAGGCATTGGGATAGGCACTTAGCATAAGTTTTATGGGCTTACAAAACCACACACAAGCTAGCTATTGGGTTTACACCATTCCAACTAGTGTATGGAATAGAAGCCATTTTGCCCATTGAATTGGAGATATATAGTCTTCGCACTACTGTTGCAAGAATAGAAAGATAGGAGGATGCCTATGCTCAATACTTGGTACAACTAGAAGCCTTGGATGAATGCAGATTACAGGCCTTACAAAACTTGGAAGCTTCTCAAAAAAGGTGCAAGCCTGTTTTGATACCAAATTACGCAAGAAGAAAGATATTGCAGAAGAAGATTTGGTCATGAGATTTGATAGCCGTTTGAACAAGCGGCTAGACAAAAAGTTTATCAGCCGATGGGAGGGACCATATTGAGTCAAAAAAAAGTTCAGGAATGGAACCTATCAGCTTGAGGATGTTGATGGCATGGTGATACCCTGATGCACCAATGAGTATCACCCTAAATTCTTCTATGCTCGACCACCTTGAGGGCCAACAAACCCTCTCTATCACTAGAAAGGATTTGCTGGGCATGAAAGATGTGATGCCAAAAATTCATATTTTTATTTAGCATTGGTATTGTTTTCTTCTATGTTTGATAAGAGTTTGAGTATCAAGTGATAGCCTAGCGACTCTCACTTATTTCTATTTTCTAAGATATTGTATGGGATTGAAAGGATGAGTGGAATGGATCATTGTAAATACCATGTGTATGATTGATAAATACCTTGGTATGGGGTGAGAGTTATATGTGTATGGGATATTATGGGGTTTTTACAAAATAGGAAGAGTGAGTCATATAAAGAGGTGGGCTCATGTCCAAGTGTTCCAATAATATAAGAGAGATCACATGCCAAGTGTGTGGAAGGCATATGGAGGAGTGTGGAGTCAAGAAGAATCCTTCTAGAATTCCTATGTGGAATAAGGAGGATGTGGACATATGGAAAAGAGAGGTCCCTATGGGCTCCATGTGGGAAGACTCTTGACTTTCTCAATATTTTAAGAGTCCTGAGCATCTTTTGATGGGACACATGGCAAGAGTAGCCAAAAAGGACATGGATGGTGACATACGGGCTTATGTGATTGATGGGAAAAGGAATCTACATGTAGCAATTGTAAATGGGTAAAGGAGGGTGACAAAATCTCTATAAAAGGAGCCCTCCTCTCCCTTGTTCATCATCTCTTCCACCATTAGGCCTCATATTGCTATAGTCCCTAGTCTCCTCAAGCCTCTTCCATGAGCCTTCTCTCCCTCTTGTAGATATTCTCTTATGTAGACTCTTGAGTCCATCTCTCTCTAGTTCATTCTCTCTCTATGAGTAGTCTTGGAGCTTCCGCTCCCTCTTGTATATATGAAACCTCTTCTTCTTCCTTGTGATTGTAGTATTTTGAGTTGCATTGGAGTAGAGTCTCACTCTATTGGTAATGAAGGTCACTTCAGGTTCTCTCTCTTTTTTCCATTGTTTTCTCTTCCAAAGTGCTCAAAAGTGTTGCCTATTTGGCCGCCCATTGCGTATACATGGTGTATCTATTTCCCAAGCCACAAAGGGAGCTCTTCCTTCCCTCCTAGGCAACTTCTATGGGACTTGGATCATTGATGAAGTCTAAGCATGGAGGTAGTATTCTCCCAAGTCGACACTAGTAGGAGTACTAGGTGTTTTTTATGACAGTTTGACCCCCTATCAGTATTTTGCTCATAACTTTTCGCTCGGTGGTTCAATTTGGATGAAACTTATATCAATATGAAGTTCTCTTCAAGGAGCATTATCTTATGTCTTTGGTTATTATATTAGATGTCAAACCAAAAATCTATTACTCTCTGTGTGTGACTGTTTCTTTTTCAGATAGTTTTTACCCCCATCCAATAAACTACTCATATCTTTTCGACCGCTTCTTTGTTTCTTACGAAACTTATATCAAGCGAAGCCCATTTCAAGGCACATTTTGATGTGTGTTTGAATATTTAATATCATGTCTCTACTAAAAGTTACAGGCATCTGTGTCTAATGATAGTTTGCAGAGTGTTTTGAGCTAATTGTAAAGGTATCTATAAAGGAGGTGCAATGTTTCCCTATAACCTACCCATCCGACCCAATCAGCCCCTTCAATCTCCTCGATATATATTAGTTCATGTCATGTTGAGCTGCAAGATCTTCTTTCAACAACATATCACTCTTCTCTTTGGTGCAGACCGGCTTGCTGAGATTATGGCCTCTACTGATCCTTTCCTTCTCCCTATGCTTGAGTACAACATCACTTGGGATGTTACCATCTTCATTCTCATATAAGGGAGGATAGTATGGTATGGTATCTTGGTATAAAAGCTTCTTTTTAATATTTCTTTCGAAGTGATGAATATCTCTATCACTCAGTTTGAAAGCAGTAGGAAGTGAAGAGGTGCATGAATTTTATTACCCCCAACTTCATGTCACAATACTAAAGAAATAAGAGTCTTAAAAATATCTAAAGTACTTTATTTCTTGTTTTTACAGTGGGATTGGGAAAATTATTACATGCTCTATAAAAATGTAGAGCATGAAATGAACACAATGGAAAGAATTTCATTTAACTTGAACTATCCACCACCAAGTTTAGAGGCTCAAAGGATTAGATATTTTGAGCCTTCAAAAAATGGTGGTTGGAAGGGTAAACTCTCAATTTTAATAAACAAGCCTATTCAATATTATGGAAGAATGTATAAGGTCTCACAAACATCTTTAAGTGATTCAGGCTTGGGTCTTTTTAGCCTCTCTAAGATTTCCAAAGGAACTTCTTTGTTTCCTTACAATGACCATGAAGTATGGAAACAATTATGTTTCTATTATCCTCGAATGCATATAGTATGCAATAGAGGAGGAAGAAAACACTTACATTGTGGGTGATGTTCTTGATGGAAATGTAGCAGGGTATCTTAATAGCTCCTTCTATGATGAATGTAGTCTGGGTGTATAATCCTACATGTCCATCTTGGAGAGAAGATGGACATGTAGGTTTTATTGAGACAGTTGCTCATGAAGACATTATGCCTGGAGTAGAAATTCACATTTTATGAATTTATTTAACTTTAAGACTATATACTTTGATTTGGAATTTGAAGTGTATTAACCACTTCACCTTTTGTGTTAGAGAATAACTTTTACCTTTCTTGAATGTATTGTACTACGTATTTCAATGTTTTATTTGATCTTATTAGGTTACATCTATCTTTTTTGTTATGAAACTTCTCATATTGATCTTGATTGAACTATGCACATCTCAGATAAGAGTTGGACAATGCTTTCACAAAAAGAATTAGAAGATAAAGCAAATATAATCGAAGTGCTTTTAGTAAAATGTAGAGAGTACATGCACCAAATAGGTGTTACAGTATATCCTTGTCCTTGCAAGGCATGCCGTGGATGCTCAACTTTAAGTTATGCAAGAATTGAAGAGCATTTACTAAAGAGAGGGGCATGAAAAAATAATTTAGTTGATGAAAATGAGAAGGTATGTTAGGTTTCTTTGGCTTATACACATGTGTATCTATTCAAATTAGTTTTTTCTTTACATTAAGAAGGCTAAGGACTTGTTTTACATATATGCAGCATGCAAATGTTAAAAATAGACTAGATAAGGATATTGCAATCGAGGACATGCTTCGAGATACATTTGAAGTTTTTGGGGAGGCATCCATGCACTCAGAAAGAATGGATACATGTTATGGTGATGATGATTTAGAGAAAGAGGTTGATAACATATCCAAATTTGAAGATTTGATGAGTGAGGCAAAGAAACCACTTTTTGATGGATGCAAAGTGAGCTTATTGTCAACTACTCTTTTACTCTACAATTTAGAGGTGGTGCATGGATGGTCACAAACTAGCTTTAGTGAGCTCCTTTATCTTCTAAAACATAAGATTCTTCCACGGAATAATATCTTCCTTCATCATCATATGAGGCCAAAAGTAAAATTCGTGAGTTTGGCTTACAGTATGATAATATCCATGCTTGTGTCAACGATAGCATTTTATATCATGGGGAGTATGCAAGTTTGGAAGTGTATCATAAGGCAATTTCTCATCAACAAATGTGTGTCAATGGATACCATCTACGGACAAAAGATGGAGATATTGGAAAAAAACACAAAATTGTGGAGTAACATATTTTGATATGCTAAGACAAAGTAGTATCAAAGATCAAAATCCAACACGAAGCTTTATTCATGTTTTTGGAAAGATTGAGAAGATACTTTAATTGGATTTTGGGTCTTTCACTACCATCTTATAATACTATGATTGGTTCAAATCCGATACCAAAGGAAAGAATGCTACAATGAAAATAGATAAGTATGGATTCCAACTAGTCAACACAACAAGGAAAATGAGCTCTTCAAATCTTGATGACTAACCCTTTATCATGGTTGCACATGTACAATAACTTTCTTATGTGCCTAACCCAAATGAGCAAAATTAAAGTGTTGTGCTTGATCACATTCCAAGAGCAGGGGTAGATAGCGATTCCATTGTTGATTTCTCTAGATCTAGAGATTTCTCATGCCCATCATCATTTCCACATGATATATTAGATACTTATGATGGACCTAGAGAGGGGGAGGAACCAATTTTAGCTGACTTAGTGAATATTGGAGATAATGGTGATGATGATGATGTAATCAATGAGGATTAAGCAATCATGTCACTTGGGTGATTTCTTTAAATCTTGTTACAATTAGAGAGAGAGAGAGAGAGAGAGAGGAAGATTTTGTTCATGGATGATCTTGCCTTGTATTTAAATAATGTTTGGCTTGAAATGATACTTGAAAATTTAAGAGAATATTGGTTAGACTTGTTGAATATTGAAGATAACGGTGATGATGATAACATAATTAATTAGGATCAATCAATTATGTTAGTTGAGAATGTTCTGAAACTTTTCAAAGTTGCATCACATAGAATTCATCTATATGTGTGCATATGCAGAGAGAGAAAGAGAGAGAGACAAACAAAGACAGAGACAGACAGAGATAAAGACAGAGACAAAGATGTATGCTTAATAATTAACTTTTAATTAAATGAATAGATACTACAATCATGAATAATGTTGCTCACCATTTAGCAAATGTTTAGGCTGAAAGGATACCAAAAAATATAGGAAAATATTGTAAGAGAACTAGAAGAGGATCCAGATTTAATCAAGATAAAGAGACACTTTCTTCTTTGATAGCCCACTCATCATCATCATCAAGATATGAAAATGACCAATGACATACATGGAAGGCTATCATTGTCAACATCAACTTAATAATTTGAAGAATAATGATATATCAGGTATTTAATATTCCATACTTTCTTTATTTGTACTATTATTTGGATTGATTTTGATTGATTTCAATATCTTGGCATTATCTTTTTGTGACTTATTTTTCTAATTTTTGCTATAACTTTTTTCTAAAAAAAATTTCAAATAATGTTCATGATGAAGAAGTTACATCATCGGTAACCAAAAAAGGAAGAATATTAAAGGATGATGCAATAATAGAAAGAGAAAGATATCTTAGAAGGGCATCTAGAGAGGCCAAGAAAGAAAAATTTATTGAGATGGGACATCTTATTAAGGTGGATGTAAATGAGGAACAAGTTCCTTGTGGAATATACAAAGATTCATATGCTTAAACAATAACTCAAGCCGTCCGTAGGCATATGGATCTCTCATTGCAATCAATTAAAGTTGTACCAATCATTCAAAAGGAGGTAGTGAAAAGATATGTTGATGTAAGGCTTGACTTTTTCTTGATATCTTTCAATGGTCTTATTTTTAAATGTTTAGTATTTAAATTTTCTTTTATATTGATGAATACTTTTGTTTATATATTATTGTATTTGCAAGCTCGATATGAATGTAATATCAATGACAAATATTGGTGGAAAACTAAAGTCTCAAAAGCATTCAGAGTGAACAAACGAGCTGTAGGTGAATTTTCTAAGTATTCAATTAAAAACTTGTTTACTTTAATATAGCTTTAATATTGATTTTGTTGCGTTTTTATTAATGTGTTGTTTGTTATTATGAGTTGATGCTAGGCTTATAGTGTTTACTTACGAGATGGATATGATGCACAAAAACCAACATGGCTACCAGATGATGTATGGAAACGAATAAAGACATTAGTAAATTTAGAGGAATTCAAGGTACACACACACACTTTATTGCAAGTATCATATGTTATTTTTTTATTCTATTTACCTTAACTACATTTTAACATTGTCTTTTAGAGATCTAGTGGAAGAAATAAGAGAAATAGAAACGCCCAAGAAAACATTACAAATTTAGGTCAAAAGGGTTATGTTGGAATGAAACAAGAACTTGTAAGTTTAATAGTTTTCTTTCTTTTCATAATTCATGTTTTTATAGTAGTACTCTTTGATAAATCCACATATATGACAAATATTTTAAACATGTAGATCTCTAAACTTCAAAGGTCTCCTTCATATTGAGAGGTGTTTTTAGAAGCTCATACCTCCAAAGGATATGGGATGAAAGGAAGAGGAATACTATCTAACTATGCATTGTCTAAAGAGACCAATGGTGTTGTTTCATTAGAGGTACTTCATATTCTCTTTGTTTTATGAATAGAAATTATTAATTAATGAAATATAATATTAATTTGATATATTTCATGTTTTTTATTATGTAGGATCCTAATCCAAATGACAATGGGGATAATAACATTTCTAGTCCAAGACTAGTTGTACCTACTAAAAAGACTACTTGTGGCAAAAAACAAATTGCAATTGGTGATTTAGACCAAGTGATACATGAGAAGACTGTTGAGTTGCAAAGAAAGCTTCATGACAAGGACAAGGCTATGGATGCCTTGCAAGAACAACTTAATGATTTGAGAAAAAGCATTTTTGCTCTACCTGTGGTAAATTTCACGTCTACTTCATGATAATTTTCACAAAAAATATGATTCATGCTCACACAGACACACACACACATGCGTGCATGCGTTTATTGTAGATATTGTTTTAAAAAGGTTTAGGGATCTTTGAATAGAGTATAAAGCATTCACATGAAGCATTATTAAGTATCATATTTACTTTATTTTAAAAAGATTCATCAATCAACAATTGGAGTAGAAAAGATAGCAGCACAAACAAATGGCATACATGTTTTCCAAGTAAGTTAAATTTATTTATTTTTCTTAATTAGTATGGCAATGACCATAACTTTTTTTGATATTTTTCATAAAGATATTTTAAACAAATATTTTACTAATAATCTCTTGAATGTATCTTTGTTAGTTGATGCTTTTCAAAGGGGACAACGAGTAAAGATCTTACATAAGGACTCAAAAGACATAGTTGGAATAGGGACAATAATTAGTTTGGATCCTTCATTTAGGTTCATACTATACCAATAGGAGTTGGTTAGGTAGCAGTACGAGTTAATGATGCTATTATTAAGGATGCTTGTATATTCAAAGCAAATGATGAGATTTAGACATTGGGTCAAAAGCCGTAGGCTTGAATGTTGCTTGGAAAACTCTTCATGTAATGTCTTTATAATTTCATATTTTATTTTGTTATGTAAAAATTGAATTATTTATTTCTCAATCAACTATAGAATAATATTTGTTATCAAGCAAAATGTGTGTGTTATAAAAGGTAAAAGTTATCCTCATAATTTTAGATGACTTCTTCACATTGTGTAATACAAGCACTGATGCACTTATGAATTTTGATTAATCTTTTACACTTTGACAATAAATTTCATTCATGGATACCAAGTATCAAATGTAAAATTTTAGTCATTTAAGATTCCAATGCCATGTAGCTTTTTGGCCCATTTTAAAAGCTAGTAGAAGTTAAATGCTTTTGCCCGTTTTGAATGCTATTGTTTATAAAAAAAGAAATGGCAATTGTGATTCCATTTCTTTCCATTTATAACATAATAACTAGCATTTTGTATGTCACTTTATTTCCATTTTCAACATGAAATCTTGCAAATTTTAAGTCATCTTTTGCCATTTTGAGTATAATAAGTGACAACTTTTATGTCGACTTTTGCCATTTCTTTCACACTTGGTGGTCTCTATAGTAGTGCCATTTCATGCATTAAAAATGGAAAAAATATATGGTACTTTTGGTTGCCATTTCGATTGTGGAAATGGAAAAACTATATGGCACTTTTAGTTGCGATTTCATACGTAAAAATGGTAGAATATACGGCACTTTTGGTTGTCATTTCAGACATCAAAATGGCAAAAATATATGGCACTTTTGGTTGCCATTCCGCATGTGGAAATGGCAATACTATATGGCACTTTTAGTTGCCATTTCATGCATCAAAATGGCAAAATATATGGCACTTTTGGTTGCCATTTAAGACATTAAAATGGCAAAAATATATGGTACTTTTGGTTGCCATTTTGCATGTGGAAATGGCAATACTATGTGGCACTTTTAGTTGCCATTTCATACATAAAAATGGCAAAATATATGGCACTTTTGGTTGCCATTTAAGACATAAAATGGCAAAAATATATGGCACTTTTGGAAGCCATTTTGCATGTGGAAATGGCAAAACTATATGGCACTTTTAGTTGCCATTTAATACGTAAAAATGGCAAAATATATGGCACTTTAGATTGCCATTTTAGACACAAAAATGGCAGAAATATATGGCACTCTTGGTTGCCACTTTTGGTTGCCATTATGTACATAGAAATGGCAAAAATATATGGCACTTTTGGTTGCCATTTCCAAAAAATTGCACATGTGGAAATGGTGGCAAGAAAGTGCCATTTAATAATGTAGAAATGTCACTTTTGGACTGCCATTTCTACCTAGGTTTTTAGTAGTTGTAGAGCAATAGGAGGAAGCAGTTGCAGATGCACGCATTCAATCACTGCCACCATCAAAGCAAAGAATGAACCGCAGTGTCATGATTGGTGGGAGCATTTGAGGCAGCAATATTAGGCCATTCAAGTGAATACTAGTCTTCTCAAGTCTTCACAAGCTTTAGCCTACACCCTAAAGTTTGTAGAGTGACAACCCTACCAACACTTCGGGAGATGCACGCTAAAGAGGCGATGCTCTCTAACCTAAGAAATGGCCTACAGAATGTGAAAGAGGTGCACAACTTAGATCAACTAGCTAGAAAGAGGGCAACATTAGCTATGTTGGTGTCCCCTGAAACAAAGGAGAAACGGCTTGGGTGCATAATGTGGAAGATTTTGTCAATTAGAAGGACCAATGTGGCTCCAATAGTTGAACATAGAGCAAAAGCAATGCACGATCATGCCAATTCGAGAAGTCTATGGGCCTCAATAGAACGCAAGAAAATGAGATATAGCCTAAGTACGAAAGTCATTGCTACAGTGACAATGCTTTGGCATTAAAAAACAAGACTTTCAATAATAGAAAGGACATCTGTAAAAAACGTATGGGACGTAAGGTGTTTGAAGAGCACATCATACACATGCTCGGTACAACATAGGTCAATGGTGCCTAAACTAGCTTGGTGGTTGTTTGTGATTGAGATTTGGGATAGTTTACTTGTTTCATTTCTTAAACCAGGCTTGGACTAAATGTGATTGTCCTAAACTAGCTCGGTGGTTGGAACATCATGCAACCGTATGCTAGTTCAACTCAATCACTAGTTATGTGATTGTCTTGAACGAGTATGGTCGAACAAACATTAGTTATTGACCAACCCGATGGCATGGCTGAGCAAACATTAACAATAATATATTTCATAATAGAAAAGCAATATATTGTTATTTTACTAAACCATCCTGGTGGTTGGAACATCATGCAACCTTGACTGCTTCAGTTCAATCACCAGTTATGTGATTGTCCTGAACCAGCATGGTTGAACAAACATTAGTTAAACCATGGCTGGATTAGATCAATCACCAGTTATGTGATTGTCCTGAACCAACGTGGTTGAATAGACATTAGTTGTTGATCAGCCCGGTGGCATGGTTGAGCAGCAATTAACAACAATATATTTTGCAATAGAAAAGCAATATATTGTTATTTTACTAAACTAGCCCGGTGTTTGGAACATCATGCAATCGTGGCTACTTTAGCTCACATCACTAGTTTTGTTGGTGATTGACCAAACTTTCAATCCATTTTGGTTTTCAACAAAGCAAAAAAAAGTTATGAAGCATGCCCTCAAATGGTTGTGCATCACTTTAGCACAACATTGGAGGCCCGTTAATTTCAACTACCGGGCTGGTTTAGGATAGTCACAATTCCAATTATCAAGGTGGTTTAGCCTAATGGTCTCAACTTTACATATTAGACAAGAACACGTATATTGCTTTTTATTTCTTAATTTCATAATTAAAAAATAACATTTCATAATTAGAAAATAACAATATATTGCTTTTCATTTTTGAATTTCAATGTGATTGTCCTAAACCAGCATGGTTGAATAGACATTACTTGTTGTCCAACATGGTGGCGTGGTTGAGTAAAAATTAATAGTAATATATTTTACAACAGAATAGCAATATATTGTTATTTTACTAACCAGTCCGGTGGTTGCACTACAAGACACGTGCCTCTTTCTAACACTTTGTAGGTGTGAGCATGAAGATCATCGGTATGGTTGGCGAGCAAGGAAGGTGTCAGTATAGATGTTAAAATAGCCATCAGTGTGGTCGTCAATATATCTATCAGTATAGGGGTCGGTATATACAGACATATATATCAACTACCATACCAACTGCTACCACCTAGGTACAATTTTCCATACCGACATTTTTACAAAACGTCATTTCCAAGGGTCTCAAAATGAATTTTAACCTCAAGTTTGGTCATTTGAAAGATAAAAAATATAAGAATATGTACACCAAAATTGAGATAAACACACTCATATATTGATCGTGAACTTAAAATATAAAGTAATGTACAAAATGTCACTATAAAAATGTGAGGGACAAATTACACATAAGAAGTCTTGTCGATGTCAAAACTATGAATCAGTAGCATTACATCGACGGCTTCATCTTGAGCTATGTCTTGCATGCCAAATATTTCTATCTCAAGGTTTACATACAATTGATCACCTACATCATCATCCCCTATTATATGTCTACCTAAGACTTGATCCTCTAGTTCACCAGCCTCCTATTCTCCCTCTTCTTCCCTAAAGTCGTGATCTCCACCTTCCTCCATTACAGTGTCATTATTGTCACCTTCTTCATGGCCCATATCGTCATCTTCATCCTCTTCCCTAGATCCATCAGCATCATTGGCATCTCTGTATCCACATTCCTATCTTCAAAAGTATGTTTGCTTCAAGGAGCAACTTGCACCATGTACCACCATCTTGGATCCAAATGACCTGAATGAACGACCACCTATGTTGAAGATACAAATTAGGTGCTAGTAGTTATATTCATTTATACTCAGCATTTGTTTGAAAATGAAGATATTAGCTTTTAATCAATTCATTAGTGTGTACCTATTTACAATGCTCTAGAAGAAAAAAGGTATCACTTTCACTGGTCTAGGGTCTAGCAGGATAAAATATCGAAGCAACAAAGGAGTTATAACAATGTGTCACAATCATATAAGTTAATTACACGAAAGCATCAAAATCTTAGTTCTACTCTTCTTTCAAGCGAACATGTAGAATACCTGTAAGACCTTGTCCCAATCATGGGACATGAGGCCATTAAGCTTACTATCCCCTGTAAATGCTCCCCTTAGGCAATGCATGTGTCCCATGGGTGTCTGATCACCTTGACCCTTGTCTCCTCTACCTTGGAAAGGATCCATGGTGACTTTGGGAGAACAATTTGTGGAGGACTCTCTTGGGTTTCTGAACCACCCTCGTAAGTTGTAGAACCACGCTCTTGAGTTCTAAGCACATGCTCTTGGGCTCACAAGTGAGGCATCCTACCCATCTCGTACAAGTCTTCTTGCACTCCCCTTGTGTCTTTGTCACAACCCAAGTGTGCCCAAATAGAAGCCCCCACATTCTTGAAGATATGCATGGGATCCAAGAGGTGATTGATTTGTAACTCGCCCCAATATGGAAGCTTGTGAAAGATAGACAGCCAGTCCATACCAAGAGGAGGCTCCTCACTATTAGCTCTCCAATCCCGAATCCATTGACTTGCGTTCCTATGAACCAGTGGTGGATGAAGTTGACCTTCATGTGTGCAAGATGATCAAGTGGAAGATCTTGAGCATGACCTTCGTAAACCATCTTCCTCATATGTTTGGAGTGTCATGCATTAAAACTAGGGCCACAAATAGGACAAGCATGGTACCCTTGTGTTTTAAGTCCTACATATATGCATGGACACATAGATCATTAGACATGCATAGATCCCACCACAATAGGATCATAAAGGTATCAATAGGCATGCAAAAGCATGTACCTGTGCACTCCCCAAATACTAGATAGTCATGCATGGTCCACATCAAAATTTCCCTAATGCACATGTCTACGGCTCTCGCCTTGGGGCTCTAGAAATATCAAAGACATGTATGCCCCTCCATAGGTTCTGCAGCTCCTCGATCAAGTGTGCCATGTACACGTCCATATCTTTTGTCTTGTACTTCCCTGGCACAAGTAGGGCAAGCATGAGGTATCCCTTCTTTATTGTTAGCCATGGCGGGATATTGTAGTTCACCAAGACTATGGCCCATGTCGACCAAGATGTGGAGCATAAGCCGAAAGGGTTCACGCCATCCATTGCGAGCTCGCAATGTAAATTGTGTGGCTCTCTCCAAAAGTCTGCCGACCACATGTCTATGTGCTTCCAAGCAGCACAATCTGCTAAGATCGTCAAAGTGTCATTAGTGGACTGGTGTGTAGCATGCCACATCATTAATCGCACAATGGAGTGGCATTTGAACATGTGTTGTATGTTGGGGATGATGGCAAAATGTCTTAGGATATTCACTGGGATCGTTCATCTCCCCCAGCAAGTCATTGTGCTCCACACTCTGTGCAATTAACCAAATCTCTATACTCGTACAAAACAAAATACAATCATTAGGGCAAGCATGGATGGTGTCATAATCCATCCCAACCATCGTCAACATATTTTTTGCTTCATCTCTAGAATTGGGCATGGTATTTGGGACAAGCAACATCTTTTGGAGCAACCCATTGCAATTTACATATCCAAGAAACTTGTGAATGAGATAGTAATTAATTAAAAAAATTACAAATGAGATACTAAGATCGAGCTAAGATCAAGGCTGAGACACTTGTGTCTGACCATCCATACTTTGCTTGCAAATTCAAGATCGAGGGGCAAGCTTGTAGTTTTGACATCTTGCACCTCCCTCACACCATTATACAATAGTGTTGATGCCAAATCTTGCATCATGGTCTCAAGCTCAGATATCTCACCCCCATCTCCTGTGGTGACTCCAAAAAATTAATCCATCATGTTCACCATATCCTCGTCCTTTTTTAGAGGGATCATCCTCAAGAACATCTTGATCGAACTATGGTCGTGGTGGTGCACGTGCTCCCTCACTTCTCTTTTCATCCTATATAATATAATGATGCAAGGTTAATATGTGCAACAAGGACAGG
Organism: Dipteris shenzhenensis; assembly: GCF_047967505.1. Taxonomy (NCBI): domain Eukaryota; kingdom Viridiplantae; phylum Streptophyta; class Polypodiopsida; order Gleicheniales; family Dipteridaceae; genus Dipteris; species Dipteris shenzhenensis. The sequence continues at coordinate 43,992,242 of NC_141602.1, read as the reverse complement.
TAATATAAATATCCATGAATCATTCAAATATCATTGGTTTACTGATGATGCACTAGCATGTCGACCAATACCCTCGCCTGCAATGCGTGCAAGGACAAGGCAATCTCTCATGAAGCCACTCCAAACACCTAAGAGGTTGCCCTCTATCTGATGAGCTATCACTACTCATGCTCTCCACCTGCACACATCCACAACCATCCCCCCAACACCCAAATCCCCCAAATTCCCTCAAACCCCCTGATCCCCTCTCTTTCACCAAACACCTCGAGGCCTAAATCACTTCAATCACCCACTCACCCCCCAAAATCTTCCAATTCCCCCAAGCCCCCCAAAAAACCCTAAACCCCAAAAAACCCCATGTTTCATCGATATGGGCATTGGTATATACTAACAACCATATCGATGTCCATACCGACGCCTTGCTTTTATATACCCACTTTTATACTGATGCTCATACCAGTTCATTCTTGGAACCAAAACCCGTGCTTTTGTCCCATGATGCCAATCAATTTTTCATGCGTTCTCCTCCCTCGCTTTTGCTTTCAGCTCACAATCGCCTGCAACCCTTGCCTCCTCACTCCCGCCTCCTCCCTCCCCCTCCCACCTCTCCATCCTCTCCTACATTGTCCCTCTACACCTACAAGACTTGTTGCAGCTCCCTCTCTATCTCAAGGTAAGAAATCCTTTCTTTCCCTTCTATTTCAAGTTTGATTGGTTTCTTTGTCTTTCTTTCTATCTCTCCTCTTTTTTTGCTTCCTCTACTTTCACTTTCGCTTCCTTTCTCTAAAGTTTCTCTCCTCCTTTCCTTTCCTTTTCTTTCTCTAAAGGAAGAAACAATCCATGAAAAACAATCATGAAAGAGAAGAGTATGAAAGCTCTACCTTTTTTTTTGTGCTTTCTCCTTGTTGTGGGCTTCTATTTGTCTCCTCAATCCGTACCCTTTGGGATATTGCTTCTCCAATCTCTTCCTTTCACTAATTAGCTTTCTTAAAATGGTATGTTTCCTCTCTTTTATAAGGCAATAAACACGAAACATCTCCTCTTCCGAGTGAGATCATCTGATGCCAAGACACATCATTTCCAGGTAAGACCGTGCTTCCTCTCTTTCCTATTTTTCTTTTCATGAATGCATTGGCTTGCAGAAACTCTTCTCCTCTCTTCTCATGTCTTCTCCCCTCTCTTTTCCTCTTCCATCCTCTCTTTTCCTTCACTCCTCTCTTTCCCCTTTATCTTATTTTCACATCCTCTTTCTCCCCCCTCTCTTTCTCTCTTATTTCCTCTCTTTTCCCTGCCTCTTTTCCCCCTCTCTTTTCCTCTTCCATCCTCAATTTTCCCCCCTCTTTTTCTCTCTTCTCCTCTCTTCTCTCATTTCCTCTCTTCTCCCCTCTCCTCTTTTTTCCCCTCTTTCTCCCCTCTCTTTTCCTCTTCCATCCTCTCTTCTCCTCTCTTCCCCTTTCTCTTATCTTCATAGATTCCTCTTTCTCCTCCCTCTTTCTCTCTTATTTTCTCTCTTTTCCCTCCCTCTTTTTCCCCTCTCTTCTCCCCTCTCTTATTTCCTCTCCTCTCCCCTCTCTTCTCCTCTATTCTCTTATTTCCTCTCTTCTGCCCTCTCTTCTCTTCTTCCCCCTCTTTCTCCCCTCTCTTCTCCTCTTCCATCCTCTCTTTTCCCCTCTCTTTTCTCCCCTCTATCTCTTTCCCCCTCTCTTCTCCCCTCTCTTCTCCTCTCTTCTCGTATTTCCTCTCTTCTCACCTCTCCTCTTTTTTCCCCTCTTTCTCCCCTCTCTTTTCCTCTTCCATCATCTCTTCTCCTTCACTCTTCTCTTTCCCCTTTCTCTTATTTTCACATCCTCTTTCTCCCCTCTCTCTTTCTCTCTTATTTCCTCTCTTTTATCTCTTTTCTCTCCCTCTTTTCCCCTCTCTTATTTCCTCTCTTCTCCCCTCTCTTCTCCTCTCTTCTCTTATTTTCTCTTTTCTCCCCTCTCTTCTCTTTTTTCCCCCTCTTTTCCCCTCTCTCCTTCTCTTCCATCCTTTCTTTCCCACTCTCTTTTCTCCCCTCCCTCTTATCAACCTCTCTATAGCAAGCATCTCCCAGCTCTTTAGGCTAGTCTAATGAACTATCGCAACCGCATTACACACTTGCCTCTGCTAACTTGTACGCCCATAGTAACTGCTTGCTTGCCTCTGCTAACTTGTACGCCCATAGTAACTCCTCCTTTTTATCGAGGTCCTCTTCATCCTAGTATTAGCACTCTATACAACTTCCCACTACCATCATGTCCTACCAAAAGAAACCTACATCATAAGCTTGACAAGTACCTTAAAGGACCAGGAAGAATGATAGCAAGGGTAATTAATAGTCACCATCTTTTCCGACTCCAAGTCATACACCCAAGTGTGAAGCATGTCCTCCTTATAGCTATTTTCCTCCCTCTTCTCCAGGTATGTTTCTGCGAGGAGGTCATGCAACATTGTTCTCAGATACAACATGAGCATTCCAAAGTCTTTTGGGTATGCCATAGTTTTGCAGTAGGTGGATCAGTATACAGAGTTCTGGGGCTAGATGTCATGATGGGCTCTTAGTTGTGCCTGCACTACACTTAAATACGAAGAGCATTCATTGAGCCCAACCTTCTCATTATTCTTTCATACAAGCAAAATGTCCATCTCATCATTTGACTATTTAATCAAAATCTTTTTTCTCACATTAGTTGTTTAATCAAAATCTTTTGTCTCACATTAGTTGTTTAATCAAAATCTTTTGTCTCACATTATGGTCCTTGGCTTGTTAAAGGAGACTATCTAGTCACATAGCTCATCACTTTAGTCACTTTGGAAATATTATAATATTGCATATATATACATATACATATATTATTGTATGTGTATGTGTGTGTGTGTGTGTGTGTATATATATATATCCTAACAACTGCACTTACATTGAGAAATATGAAATCCCATAACTAATCCACAATTCCTAAATGAATGAATTGTATGCCATTCATCTTATCTTGTAATAATAATAATAGAAGCAAACCACCACGCTGGTGGTAGTTATATTCCTAGTGTGCAACCAACCACCATGCTGGCAACCAACCACTGTGCTGGTGGCAGTTAAGTTAATATCCTCATAATAATAGAAGCAAACCAATGCGCTGGTGCTATCCTAAAATAGATACATTACCCAAGTAAACTCTAGAGAAGATTAATTATTCAATAGATTACACATAGATTACATCTCAAAGATTCCATTCCTTCAGATTACATCTCAAGGACTCCTTTCCATCAAGGGGCTGGTTACACATTGCTTTGAGCATGTTGCCTTTTTTGAGCTCCCTAATTGTAGGCTTGGCCCTCCTTGCTCCTTTCCCAAAGGGGGCTGGTTCCTTCCTTCAAGGGCCCAGCCCCTCCCTTTATGTCGCTTCTTCTTTCCTTGATTTGAGCTTCTTGGTTGCACGTTTGGCCCTTCTTGCTCCTTTCTTGAATGGGGTTGATTCCTCCCTTTAGGCTCCTTTTCCTTGCAGTCAGGCTCAGGCTTGTACTTCTTCAATTTGAGCTCCTTGTCTTTTGCATTTTGTGACCCAAATGGCAAATTGAGCTGCAATATCTACTTTCTCATCATAGATATCTATAGCAGGCATGCACATTTGATCTATCCATGACCTCGGCAATGGCAAATGACATTCTCTACATAGCGATCTTGCATGCACAAACACCCCAAAGACAAAAACGTGCACAAGGTGGTAGCACGCAAGCCATCGGAGCATACTTTGCTCAATAAATCTTGGGATAAGTATATTCTGTCTAGTCTAGCCTCTCTTCTATTAAGCCCAGTTTCACCCTCACTTTATTGAACACTTCACTTGTTATATTATACCTTTTTGCTTATTGCAACTTACTACACTTTTTGACATGTGCGGCATAGGGAACTTGTTACTGTAAGGTTGTTGAGTGCTTTGTAGTCAACACATAATCATGCTGACTTATCTAACAACTCAACCCATTTTTCTACCCGCAAGGCACCATTTGAGATCATCTATGGCCAAGTCCTTCCCACACCCATGGCACATTTAGAATATAGGATTTTGGCAGCAAAAGCTGATCAATTTATTGAAGATGTGCAGGAAGTACTTACATAGATTAGATCATATATTCAACAAGCTCAAGAAGTCTACAAGAAGACTACAAATAAGCAACAAAAAGATGTATAGTATGAGAAAGGAGATTGGGTTCTTTTAAAGATCGACAAAAGGCGTATAAAGACAATTTGAGGAGATACCAAGTTTCTAAACCTAGTAGTGAAGTATTATTGACCTTTCCAAGTTTTAGAGATTATACATCCAAAGGGAACTCCAACATCATACAGGTTGACATTGCCTACTAGTAGCTGGAGGATGAAGAATGGTTTCCATGTTAGCATCTTGAAGACACTTAAAGGTGAACCACTGGTGAAGCCCATTGAAGAAGAGGAACCAAAACTCGAAAAAGGGGTAGAATTACTTATTCTAGAACGTATACTATTCCATGATGTTAGGACTACCAAGAATAGACAGAGATCTCGATATTTGGTAAAGCTTAAAGGATATCCTATGGAAGATAGTCAATGGTTCGATGAAGATCACTTGAAGGATTACCCCACACTTGTTGAAGATTATTTGAAGGCACACAGATGAGGACATCTGCTTCCCTAAGCAAGAGGCCATGGCATGACTGTATTAGATTTGGGTGGATCATTCTAGGGAATTTGGAGATAACCTTATGGTTGTAACATTGTAAATTGGCCAATTCGATAGAATAAAGTTTGAACATATGCGTTAGGTCCTAGGATGGCTAAGAAAGGGTAGTATTTGCATGGGTATCGCATTACTCAATGGTAGGCATAAAAGAGTAATAGGCTAAGGGTAGAATAGTAGGGTATGCCCAAGGGATGGGATCCCAAATGGCATGAGGGGTTGTATCCTGTCGCATCATTCATGGTGTGTAGTATGAGCATTTTGCATGGATATGGTGTTTGTGGCTTGCAATGAGCATGTAGGAAGAGTCTAGCAAAAATACACTCACGTGGGCACTCCTCCCACCCCATTTGGAGGGCCAATGCTTCTCAATTTGTGCATCTTCATCCACACATGAGCATCCTAACCCCTAACTTCCCAAAGGTTCAAGATGAAGAAGAGTAAAGATCAGCAGTTGTCATTTCTCTTCTTGTTTAGCACGTTCTTTCATACTCTATATGTGAAGGTCTTTTATGGAAAATCGTTTAAGATTTCAAAGGTATATAAAGCTTAATATGTAAATAATATACAACTACTTTTTTTTGCAAAAAAATAAAATAAAATAAAATTTGGCATTCTAAAATAAAAAATCCACTTTGTGTAAGAAGACATCTAGAATGGATGTGGGACCAAGGACAGGCAATGTAAAATGAAGAGGAGAAAACGAACCTAAATTTTAAACTAACTAATCAATATTACTATTCACTTTTCTCCTAATATAGTTAACTTCGAACATACGAGATTTGAGAAAAACAAAAAATAGTTAGTAGCACCAAAAAGCACCATTGAAGGGACTTCCCTCCCCATATTCTTCCCATCATTAATGTCCTTCTCCCTCCCATTGAGCCGTGACTATTCTTTCCATCATTAATGTCCTTCCTTTCATTTCAATATTTCCCCTCCACCCTTGGCCTTCATTATTGCCTTCCCCTCTCCTCCCCCTCTCTCCTTGTTAAAGTCGCAGGCCCTCGAATTATTGATGCACCTATTATAAGTTGTGTTGAGTTGTCTATGGCAGCTTGAACCTTGTTGACAACCCTTTGCAAGCATGATGTAATCTCTACGAGCTGCTTTGATTATAATTTGTAGCAGAGTGAATTTAATGTTGAGGTGTAGGCACTCCCCATGCATGCCACTTTGATAGCCTCGTTGCTTGCCCTTCCATGATTCCCAAGGTGCAAAGAAACTATGGCATCGAGACATCTCTGTGCTGCTCTCTTTTGATTCACACACTTGTCTAAATTTCTCTTATCTCTTTCTTGGCAAGCTTCCAATCCTCTTTGTGCACCCACGTAGGCCTAGGCCTTCCATACCTAGTCTATCCCTTATCTCCAACCTACAATGTTGGAGTAAGTCCATGCAAGTTTTCATGTACTCATCATCAAAATCATATCTTAGGGGGTTTGGAAATCTCTCCTTGAGAACTATTATGTATACCCCAGTGAAAATATGAGGTCATTAGGTGCCTCATATGAGTGATGACTTTAAGCCTCTTTGCATCCTGAATAATCTCATGCATGTCATTAATCTAGTAGTGAAGGTTCTCAGGCACGAGATCCTTGCCTAAAGCATGAGTTGATGGAGTGGCAGTGGAGCGAGGGGTGGTGGATCAAACTAGGGTGGTGCGAGTTAGGGTGGAGTAAGGGGTGGAGCTACTAGTGGTGGAGTGGGTGGGCAAGGGGCCAATGGCAAGCTGTACCCCATAGTAGATGGGGAGGCGAGAATGTGCAAATCCATCTACATCTGCACATACATCTGAACCACAACAAGCACTCCTACTCTTCCTAGGGCGAGTGGCATAGCCAAGGGTGGTGGAGTGAGGGGTAGCAGAGCACTCTGTGACAAGGGTGGACAAGGGGCCAATGGTGGTAAGCAACATCATCTCATCTATATTTGTGGCAACACTTGAACCTCAACGACCACCCTTCTTGCTCTTCCTAGAACCACAACAATCACCCTTCTTACTGTTCATAGAGCCATGCCATCGGCCCCCAGGCAACAATACCTCACTAATTGTGGTAGGCGATCCCTATTGATGAGTAGGCATAGTTGATGGCCCTACACTAGGGAGATGCAGTGTAGAAGAGGCATGAGATTCAGCGGCAATCCGAGATTGGATAGGCTGATATCTCTACATCTTGAGTGGGCTCATTTGCAAGACAAATTCCTAAGTCCTATGGACTCATCAATACATGGCCTCTCCTCGAATGGGCAGACTACTCTAAACTAGAAGATGTGCACCATGAAGAAATAAAACTGCAAAAATGCAAAAATAAGAAGAGAGGAATGAGAAAGAAGACATGAGAAAAGAGAGAGAGGAAAAGAATAGAGCAAAAGAAATATAGAAAGGAGAAGAATGCAAAAATGTAGAAAAGAATGCCGACATGTGGAAAAAAATGTGAAAATGCTAAAAAGAATGGAAAAGAATGGAGAAACGCGGAAAGGAATCCAAAAATGCAGAAAAGAATGCAAAAATGTGGAAATGAATGGAAAAGAATGCAAAAATGTGGAAAAGAAAGAATTGCGAAAGGGATGAAGGGAAAAAGAGAGGAAGAAAAGGGTAAAATGAGAGGGGAAGGGAGGGGGTTTAGAGAGAGGAAGCGAGGGAAAAAGACAGAGAAGAATGCAAAAATGCAAAAAGAATGCAAAAGAATTTGGAAATCCAGTAAAGAATGCAGAAATACAGAAAGGAATGCGGAAAGAGAGGGGAAACAAGATGGGAAGGGAGAGAAAGGAGAGCGGAAGGGAGGAAAAAGAGAGGAACAAGAGGAAAACGAGAGGGAAAGAGGGGAAAACAAGAGAGGAAGGGTGAGAAATAGAAGAGGAAAAGCGATAGGAAGCTAGGGGTAAAAGAGAAAGAAGGGAGAGAAAAAAGAGAGAGAAAAAGAGAGAAAGAGAGGGGGGAAAGAGACAACTAAGGGAGAAGAAAAAGAGAGGGGAAAGAGAGATCTTATTGTAGGCTCTAGCATGCAGAATATAAATGTGCTTAAGAGAGCTTATTGTAGGATCTAGCATGTAGAATACAAATGTGCTCAAGAGGAAGTTGGAAAATACATTTGCAAGGAAGATTGTGTGCTACAAAGCAAATCCTTGTTGGCATGAGAATAACAAGAGATAGGAAAAATCGCAAATTGACATTGTCTCAGAGTGAGTACATTGAAAAGGTATTGGAAAGGTTTGAAATGCAGAATGCAAAAAATGTTTCTACACCTTTGGCTTATTATTTCAGATTATGCAAGGGCATGTGTCCCAAGACATAGGAGGAGATTTCCTATAATATGTCAAGGATTCCATATGCATCAGCAATTGGTAGCTTGATTTATGCAATTGTATGCACAAGGTCAGATATTACACATGCAGTGGGAGTTTTTGGAGATTACAATCTACTATCTTCAGCTTAATGCTAATCTAAGCGTGTGAGCTATATGGCCCCTCATGAAAAGTAATTATTATTACAGTCAACTAAAGAAAGGCAAGATCAAAACAGGACATCATATTAGCATTGAGTCGGTTCATCAGACTATCATAAGAATGAGAACTATTGTTATTACAGTCTGATGAACCGACTGAATGCTAATCTAAGCTTGTGAACTAGATGGTCCCCCATGCAAAGTCATTGTTATTACAGTCTAATTCCGGCTCAATGCTAATATGAGCCTATCAATTAGATGGTCCCTCATGCACAATCATTGCTATTACAGTCTTCTGACGACTTAAGCTAATCTGAACCTATGGATTAGATGGTCCCTCATGCACAGTCATTGTCACTAAAACAAGCGTGGTGGTTGTTTGGGATTAGTATATTGTTTGGGATTTACATTTTCCCTAGTTTGGTATTTATTGATTGGGATTTACTTAACCAAGCGCGGTGGTTGTTTGGGATTCACTAAAGTTATATTTTATGGGGATTGTAGTTAATCCTAAACTGATGAAAATGCATTTCGTTGCCAGTGCCTACCTCGTGCCTACCTCCTCTAGCCAATGCCTAGCTCCTCTAGCATTAACTATGATACAACTAACCTATCATATTCATTAATGTGATGTGTGGGGAATCTATCAGTACATGGGTCTTCAAAGATGGCAAAGATCTCAATGGATTATGTCATTGACCATGTCAAGACAGCTTGATTTGACAAACTAGAATATGTGAGCAATTATAACTTGGATAGCAAGAGAGAAAACTAGTTTAAAAACCCGCAGATCTCAAGTGAAGGAACAGTAGAGGAACAAAGATGCAAAGCCACAGTAGTAATGGCATTTTTTCTGCCGCTTGTCCTAAGCTTGATGAAGCCATTTCGCAAGGGATCCCTCGGCAACGCAATATTCTCGTAGATGAGATTGATCCCTTGGAGGAGGAACATAGAGTTCCCAAGAGTGTCATTCACAAGATGCTCATATTGCAGGAGGAACTATGGGAAGCCCTTCAATACTATAAGAACCCACAGTTTGCAAAGTATCTTGCTTGTACTACCCTCTTCGAAAGGGAAATTTTAAAATAAGACTTGATTTGAGAGTTTTAGGCAATTTTACACGTTTCTACCTCAGATGGCATGTTGTAATACTTACCTTCTAATAAAACACAAACCATAGTGGGGCAGACGGAAGCTACAACAAGCCCTATTTTGCCCCACAAATTTTTCCAAAAGCTTTTTTTTAGTGTTGATATATACCGATGGCACAATCGACACTTACACAAACGCTTTGCCCTTTGAAAGACAAATTTAGTGTAATTTTCATTGGTATTATGAAAAATGACAAATACCTTGTAGTGACACATGTGTGTGTGTGTGTGTGTGTGTGTGTGTGTGTGTGTGTGGGAATTTAATGTTTTCTTTCATTTGAATCTCTCGACATTATATTGACTACACATCTTATGGATTCATATATTATTTGCTTACAAGAAACAAGAACAAGACACCCACATCAATTCATCCCACCTAAATTTTACATGATAGAGGACTATTTGCACTCTAGATCATGCATAGTAATCACAAACAATATCACAGTAAAGGAAATTACTAAATACATAGAGCAAGGAATAGAAATAATATCCATTGACATACTAACTAAAAATGATCAAAATTTCTCCATTTTCAACATATTTAGGCCACCATATATAAAATACAATATGTTCATAACATACCTTTAAAATATACTCATGAACAAAATTACAAATAATTCTGCAACAATTTTGTTGGTGACTTTAACATAGATACTGGTAAAAATACACCATAATCAACAAATCTTCCAAACATGATGCACATGTTTGACCTCAAATTATAGTTTAAGCCCAACACTACTTATGGCTCCTAGCTAGACCACATATGGAGCAACCTGCTAAGAGACAACATGGTAATTGGAACCTCCTTTAGTTATTCTTAGATATATGAGAGGTACGATTACTCATGAGTTATGTTTTAAAGGTTCAAAATTTTCTCTATAAGGATATGTTGATTCAGATTTGGAAGGTGATAAAGATGCAAGAAAGAGAACCACTCGGTATGTTTTCACTATAAGTGGAACAGCAGTAAGCTGGGTCTCAAAGTTGCAAAATGTTGTTGCATTGAATAGAAGAAGAATATGTTGTAGTTACTGAGGCCAGTAAAGAGATGATTTGGTTGTTGTAGAGGTTTATAGAGAAACTTGGGAAGAAGCAAGAAAATTGTAGCTTGTATAGTGATAGCCAAAGTGGTATTCATCTCGCAAAGAATTCAACTTTCCATTCAAAAACCAAAGATATAGAACTCGAATATCATTTCATCTGATCGGTTTTAGAGGATGGGCAGTTGAAGCTGGAAAAGGTACACACTATCCAAAATCCTAAAGACAAGTTGATGAAGGTGGTAGCTAGGGAGAATTTGAGCTCTTGGTCAACTTCAATCGGTCTTTAAGAATAAGGAACAATATGAGAGATAGCCAGATCCAAAGAATTCAATGAGTGTAGTAAAGGTAGAGTTGCTATGATCAGTCTCCAAGTGGGAAATTGTTGTATGTAGAGTGTGGTCCTCTTTTCATAGGTTGTTTTTTGGCTATGCTTTGGACCAAGCATGTTTATACCCACCCTATTCAGGGAGGTATACGGGTGTAAGACTCCCCCTACTACTGTCACACTGAGGGGTTCTAAGGGGTCCTGACGACAACTATTTAGATCCCCCCTTGGTGGGTTTGAGAGTAGTGTCCTCTTGGCCAAAAATACATGAAAATTGGTGCATGGATTGTGTGGTCAAAAAGTGTAAAATAGCATGTGGCTCACATAGCATGAGAGCAATAGATATATTGCTTACATCTTATATCTTCTGGCTTGTTGAATAAGAGAAATGCAAGATTGGCTATGTTTATGTAGACGTAGCCCACACTGAGTGAACCACGTATAGCAGTGTCTCTCTTTATATTCTATTCTATGCGCTTTCTATTTTGTGTATTTTATGCATTGCACTTATCACATTGTTGCTTTGGTATTGCAGTGCTCCTAAGATCATTATGGGTGTGTTAGTGTGCAAAGGAAGATCGTTTGCTATATCCATGAAGCCATAGCTTGTTGGGGAGGCTTGCAAGTGATAGAGAGGAAACTACTTATCAGGGAGGGGAGAAATAGTTGTAGAAGCAAAAGGACCAATGGTTGCAGGTGATAGGGACCTAGTATTTAGTAATTGAAGAAGCATACTATAATTTCCTCTTTTTTTAGATTTTAATTGAGCCAATGTTTTCCAAGTTGCTTTTGAATGTACTTTGCACCTCTCTTTTTGTACATCATCTTCAACTTGGAAATTCTCATTTTGAAGTAGTTCTTGCAAGTACAAATTGTCAACATCTTTTGACCCGCGATAAGGCTGTGTATGCCAGGCCATGCAAACAAACTCCTTTTGGAGAGAATGCGAGCTTTTGTAAAGTTAGTACTTGATCTCTATGGATTGTTCTTGCTACTGTAGGTTCAATAGGGAATTGATCTCATGTAAGAATGCTAGTTTTGTATGGCCCTATCTGCACGTCTTTGTGGTTTAGTACATGGGTGTCCACTCTTTGTTTATGCGTGGCTTGAAAGTGTTGATAGTATCATTTCTCATTTGCATTTCGATTTGCTATATCAAGAAAAGTATCCACACAATGCCTTTGTCCATGTGATTTGTTGATGGCATAAAATTTTCATTGGCTCCATTCACCAATCTCTCTTTTTGGTTGATATTGCTGGAACATAGTTCTACCAGTATACCTTCTTTTATTTTGATAATCGTTTGTAAACCAATAGTGCTTTTAGGGTCTTTTAGTATTTTCTCTTTCTTGTATACTTTTTGTGAGAAGTGATCTATTGCTTTGAAGACGTGTTTTTTCCCCGTCAAGAATTGTAGCACATGGTTATTGTGTTTGCTCATTTGTGAGTTTTTGTAGTATAGGTGAGAGAGCGTGTGATCTTGAGGAATAGGGAGACCATTTCTTTCTCCCTTCCACTCGGACTGCAAACTCAAGCCTCCACTATTCCCTTTCCTTCACTATTTCATCTCCTATCCCTCTTAACTGTTTCTATCTCCTTGCACTCTTCCTAAAACTTCTATCCCCTCTTATAATGGACCCCACACAATCCACCGAAAGCTCCTCACACAATCTTTCCTCCCCCTCTACAACATAGTGTGAGAGCCTCTCCTCCCTGATCTTGAAATTGTGACAATAGATGCTGAGGGATTCAGATGAAGCTATTGCACAGAGTAAGCAAAGAGTGGAGGAGATGAAGGAGAATATCTGCAACCCTAGGATGAGGGAGGAAGGAATCAAGAAGCACCTTCATCATGTATAGAGCAATACTGTGGTATTGACAGTTGTAATAGTTAAATCGAATGCCTGTCCTGCTATGCAACAGGGTCCAAAATGCATGGTCTGCCATACCTCCATCATAGATGACTCGTAACAACTGGATAATAGCATGATTAGCTATTTCACTTTGTCCATCAGCCGATGGGTGATATAGTGCAATTTAGTTACTAAGTTCTCAAAAAGAGATTGCCAAAAATGGCTTTGTTAGTTGGGATCATTGTCTGATGTGATAGATTTAGGTAATCCATGTAATCTAAAGATTTCTTCAATAAATAGCTTAGCGGTTTCTATGGAAGTGATGTTCTTCTTACATGGGATGAAATGGGCCTATTTACTAAGTCTATCTTACAATGGTAAGGTTTGCTCATTTTTTGCCCTTGCCTTTGGAAATCTTGACACAAAATCCATGGTAATATGCTCGTCTTTCACTAGGTATGGGTAAAGGTGGTTGAAGTAATCCTGGTGTCTTATCATGATCACTCTTAACTTTTTGACAAGGTAAGCATTGTTGGACTAAAGTAGTTACGTCCTTTCTCAATCCTAACTGATAGATATATCTTGCAATCCTACCAATGGTTCCTCTAATACCTTTATGTCCATCACTATGCATCTCTTCAAAAACTAGGGGTCTAAAAGTGGTGTACACATATGAAATGTCCTCTAAGAAGGTACCCATCATGAATTGCATATCCCCAAAAAGAATCACCTTGTCCTTGAAGTCACACATCATAAATAGTCCCAAATTCTTTATCACCTTTGTAAGCATCCTTCATTGCACTAAGAGATTCTTCTCTCACTATGGAGACATAGTTTACACTCGGTCTATGATAGTGTGCATCTGCAACTATCTTCTCCTTACCAAGCTGATATTCTAACTCAGGTTGTCCAAACCCTTGAAGATATCCATCCCACTTGATTTTATGAGGTGAAACTATTGGTTGAGAAAAAAAATGCTTAATAGTTTAATGATCTATCTTAACCTTGAAGTCGGGCGGATCCATAAAGATAATGTCTCCATAACTTCAGAACATGAACTATGGCTAATAGTTCCTTCTCATATGTGATATACTTAAGTTCAACACCTTGAAGTTTCCAACTTTCAAAAGCTATGGGATGTCTCTCTTACAATAGTACAACTCCAATGGATGTACCACTAGCATCTATACATATGACAAAGAAAGGCTTATCAAAGTCTGGCAAGACTGACATAGGGCTAGACATTAAAGCAACCTTCAAAATCTAAAAGGCACTCAAATGTCTATCACTCAATGATACTTTGATTACTTCTTAAGAAGATCTATAAGTGGTGATGCAATCTTAGAGAAATTCAAAATGTATCTCCTATAATAGCTATATAAACCAAGGAAAGATCTTAGTTCATGTACATTCGTAGGGACAGGCCATTCCTTTATAACTTTCACCTTGGCTGGATCGGGTGTGATTTTTTGGTGAGCTTTTTGTCATGAGCTTTTTTTCCATTTTCATGAATATTGTGAGCTTTTCATTCACCTGAGAGAGAGAGGGGGGGAGGGAGGGTTTCATGGAGTGGGATGGGTGGAAAGTTTGGGTTATGGTTGCAGTTAAGAGGAGAGAGGAGGGGAGGGGAGATAAAGGAAAAGGGGAGGGATGGTTGCATGGGTAAAGTGGCATGGAGAAGGGAGGGGAGGGGAGTTGGAACATATATTCGTTATTATAGTTAGAGGGGGAACTTATAAGGTATGCAAAGAGGAGTGCAAGGAGGAGAGAGAGGATGAGGAATGTGAAACTTATGTTCATCTACTAAATGTAAAGGGAAAGGGAGAGCATATGGGAAATTTGTTCATTTTCAAAGTGTATAATTTGATAGATTTGACCTCATATTTAGATTCCTCATCGAATTCCGATCATTTTGAGTACCAACATAACCATATTCCAATAAAAATTGGAAAAATGGTGTTTTTGTTATGAATTCATTTTGGCCTATTTTGAGTCTGCGCTAGCGCAGACTCAAAATAGGCCCAAAATAGGCCAAAATGACAAAAACACCATTTTTCCAATTTTTATCAGAATATGGTCATGTTGGTACTCAAAATGACCAGAATTCAATGAGGAATCCAAATATGAGGTCAAAACTTTCAAATTATACACTTTTAAACTGAACATATCTCCCATAGTTCCTCCCTTCTACTTTGAATATGGACATATCTTCCATAATTTTTTGCCTCCTACTGCCGCTCATATCTGCCCCCCCCCTTGTGCATAGTATACACTCTTCCACCCCTTCCACATGCTATGAAAATGAACATATCCTATATCCTCTCCCCCTCTTTCTAACCTCCCCAGCTTTCTTATAACAAAAACATGTATGGATTTCTAAAAAAAGCTCACAAAAACAAAGGAAATGGTAAAAAAGCTCACATTAAAAAGCTCGCTAAAAGATTTTTCCCGGCTGGATCAACCTGAATTCCATGTTCATTGATGACATGGCCCAAAGATTCTATTTCCTTCTTAAGAACTCATTCCTTTTTATATTCAAGAAGAGTTGGTTCTCAAAAAGAAACTCCATCACTCGTGCAAGATGTTGCTTGTGTTCTTCTTCATTTTGGCTATAAACTAAAATAGGACTAAATTCTCATCAAAGGACACAACTACAAACTTGCCTATGTATGGTCAAAGAACTCTTCTCATTGGCCTACAAAAGGTAGGAGGTGCATTAGTCAACCCAAAGGACATAGGTATAAATTCATAATATCCTATTTATGTTCTAAAGGCAGTCTTATGCACGTCTTCTTCCTTCATCCTAACTTGATGATATCCTAACTTCAAATCCAATTTGTTGGATACCCTGGCACATTTCAAGGAGTCTAACAAGTCGTTAACTCTAGGAATAGAAAACCTATTCTTAATTGTCAACTTGTTAGGGGTTCTATAATCAATACACATCCTAAAGGTTCCATCCTTATTTTTTACTAGAAGGATTGAAGCCCCAAAAGACAAACTACTTGGTCTAATTAGACCTTTCTCTAGTAACTCTACAACTTGCTTTTCTACCTCCCCTAGCTCCACCTTATTCAATTGATAGGGAGATCTACATGGAGGCAAGGACCCTAGAATCAACTCAATAGTATGATCTTCAGGTCTAGAGATAGGCAACTCATGTCGATCATCACTAGCAAATTGATCATTGAATTGCTTAAGGAATTATAAATGTCAACGTTCATGATCACTATGTTCGAGCTTCACTTCCCTAGCATATATCACAGTGCAACTCACTCCCTTATGTATTTCTCTTTTAGCTCTAGCATGAGATATGAGCAGAATATGGGGAATATCTCACTCACCCTTTAAGGTAATCATCGTACTTTGATGCTCAAAGGTACAAGTATGTTAGCAAGGTTAGCTTGATAGCCCCTCCACCTATCAAGCTCTTTCTTGAACTTGCATAGGAACCATTCCCACCTTTGTTTCATAGAAATGTTAAACCCCACTCGTATACCAGGAGATGAAAAACTAAGCCATTAGGTATTCTAAGGCATCCAAGATCTTATAAAACCTCCTGCTCTGTGCCACTTAGTGTTGCATATCCTATCTTTGAGTGGTTTATTATAGAACCAAAGGCCACATAGAAAACATAAAGGCATTCACGAGCTCTTCATATGTCCTGTCGTTGATTGTTTTTTGGTGTGAAGTTCATCTCATCTACAAATTGTTGACAATAAGTTGTTTGCCTAAGGGAAGCTCTATGCCTTTAAGTGTACCAATCTTTACCTCATTGTGTATAAGCCAACTCAAAGAATCCACAACAATTGCAAAAAGGAGGGGAGCTAGAGGGCAACCATATCTTATAGATATTTTCAAGCCAAAAGGTTGACTCATCTCCCCATTTACACAAACTTTAGCTAAAGCAATAGAGAGAAGTAGTCTCACAAAAGAGACAAAGATGGGGGCAGTATCGATATCCTGCAACAAGGATTGAATTATGAAATCCTAATTAAAGCAGTCATATGATTTATCAAAGTCAACCTTTAGGAAATAAATATCCTATTTAGTTTCCTATATGGGGGGTGGTACCATGGTGCCAAAGGGTGTGTTCGTGGGATGGCAAGGGGTGCGCATTTGTGGCACGAAGGTGTGTGTATCTCTCTCTATTTACAGGTGTTCATGTAATGCAAAGAATGAATTATTCTTCTTCTCCATTCCTCACTTGGAGTCTCTCTTTTGTGGAACTTTGAGAGTCTCTTTGTGTTCTCTTCTCCAAGTTGGGGCCTTTGGCCCCAACACATCGTGATCACGATAACCCGACCCACTTCCTCTTGGTGGAATGCAACATGAAACGAATTTGTGCTGCATGCTAGTACAGCTGGAGGCTATCGAAACTCAAACGAGGATGGCAAATCACGAGGAAAAGGTCCCAATAGTTTTTTTGCAAGGTGTTACTGAAGAAGGCCCTTGTTGATGACCGCGGAGATATTGTGGCCAGTGTACAATGGCGACAACGGTCAATCAACGGTACCATGTAGCAACAATGACGATCGTAAGGAGGGCATCAACGACGACTATCCTTGACGAGGCATTGATTGAATGGGAGCAATTAATCTTGATGACCGGCATCCCGTGGCAAGATTTCAAAGAGCCAAAGTGATATTGCCGATGCCATTTGCAAGACCGATTTGGGGTGCAACCGTGACGGGCTGGCTTGAGATGAATGTGCGGAGGTCGTATATGGGCGATGCGTAATAGGTCTTTGTTTCGTCTGTTGCGGAGATGCGGTGGTTTGAAGACACAGATCTAGCAACATGCAACACGTACTGGTCGTGAACATGGCCAAGTTGGTCTCGCCTCTCTGCGTTTGCCGACCTCCGTGGGCCTCATCTGTGATAAACAATTCTCTCTTTCACTAGTTCCCAATTGCTCTCTTTGCCCAAAGGAAGCCCAGAAAGCTGTGAAAGCTCGGTTTGCGTACATCGATTGAGGACCACTTAACACTGCTTAACATTTGTCGACACAGATTGTTCAGCCTCGCTTCTTTTCTCTCGGCTCTTGTGAGATCAGGATCTGCTGCCTGAGTTCATGCCTCATTTTAAAGTAGCTTCCAGTCACAAACAAACAACAATCACGAGAAATTTTTTGTGCCTTATTTTGTCGCGCGCTTGCAATTTCAATTTACTACCTCGAGTTTTCTTCAAGTTGTCCTGAAGATGGAGGTAGATGCAGTTATAGGGACATACCAACAAGGAAGTTCGGATGTAGCGCCTCGATCGTGCATCTGATCCATGAAAGGGTAGCGTGTACTTTTTGAGGTGATGCGGCAAAGAGGAACATGCGGTATTCTGTGGTTGCAAGTGTGTTGGCGAGTATTGATGGAAAGGCAAGAACTACATCGACATTGTTGGAGCTTCTTCAAATGGGGGCATTCCATGCCTACTTTCTTTATTCTCTTTCACTCATGCACTCATAGGTTCTCTCCCTCTGGTTATGCCCTACTCCTTTGCACCTGCACATATGACATCTTACTTCTAATTGTGGATTCTCACAGTCCACCATGAGTGCCATGTGTATACGGGGGTGGTACCATGGTGCCAAAGGGTGTGTTTGTGGGATGCCAAGGGGTGCACATTTGTGGCACAAAGGGTGGTGTATCTCTCTATTTATGGGTGTTCATGCAATGCAAAGAATGAGTTATTCTTCTTCTCCATTCTTCGCTTGTGTCTCTCTCTTGTGCAACTTTGAGAGTCTCTTGTGTTCTCTTTTCTCGGTTGGGGCCTTTGGCCCCAACATTTCCTTTGCAAACTCAAAATGTTCCCAAAAGTTGATAATCACCTCTAGTAAGTGTTTTCCTTTAATAAACCCCTTTTGTTCTTTGAGAATCCAAGAGTCCATTTAGGTCTGAATTCTAAGGGAGAGGGCCTTTGCAAAACTTCTATAGCTACAATTAAGCATGGTGAGTGGCCTTCAGCTTCTCAATTCATCTCTAGGGCCCTCCTTAGGAATAAGCTTGATAATTCCCCCATTTATAGGAGCAAGAAGGGAAGAAGAGTTAAAGCTTTCATTCTAAACCTGCAATAAATAGAAACCAACACTTTCCCAAAAGGATTAATAGAATAGGGACCAACACTTTCCCAAAAGGATTTAGAGAATTCCACTAGAAGTTCATCTTCACCTAGCATTTTTCCATCAGCCATGGCATCTGCTACTTGCTTCAGTTCTCTGGCCATAAATATAGTGTCTCAAAAAATTTCATCATATTCATGGAGCACATTGTATTAGTATCTTTGGAACAATTTTAGGATCATACCCACATAAAGATCATATAGCTCAGTTTGGAACATTTGTAGCACACGTGATTGTGGTTGTACCAATACCTGTAAGAAAATAATACGTCTGTGCTCAAGAGATAACGGGATCTCGTACACAAGAGAGAAAACCAGATAGTATGGAGAATCAAAATTTGATTACTGTAGAACTGATACAATAGATGGCGCTGCCTCCCAACCATGCGCTCCTGTGAAAGAAGCTTCGATGGCAAGCTGAAAACAGTAGAGGATGGAGGCTGGATGCTAAGGAATCAGGGTTGCTTTAGCCAGTGATGATGAAATGGGCTTCACGGGGTCGCTCTTATATAGCCACCAATCGTAGTCGATTAGATCCAATTTGGTGACCGACCCAATCCGCCCAAAACAGTCGACTGGGGGTCGGTCCCGAAATGGGCCACCGACCACACGATAGAACCATGGCGCAACCAACCTACAGCCTCTGTTCGGCCCACAGCCATCCGGGATCATCTGGGCCTCCAAACGAGCCTCGCAACCAGAGAGTGGGCTACCCCGAGAAAAGCTCTGTCTACCCTCAGTGTGATCAATCATGGGATGCCTTCCCACACTTGCATATAGCCTAGTTGGCAGTGTGCCAACTCTGTCCAGCCATCAGGCCACACATGGCGCCCATCTGGTGTAAACCAGGACCTATCGGATAACCGAGCTACTCAAATGCCTTCTCCTCATATGGGGGACTTACAAGTAGAGTTAGCTGGTTCCCGCGTAGTTACATGAGGGTGGAGCATTGATATCTAATAATACCATATCTTGATAACACACACACACTGTGTAAGTTAACATATATTTAGGTTTATTATATAAAATGGGTTTACTACACAACTAATGGATTGTCTAATGCATCTCTTAAACTTCTTTTAAGGCTCAAACTCAAATTTCTAAAAGATATACAAGAAATTTGACTTTGGCACAAAAGGCAAAGTTGATCATGGAGACATTTTGAGTAGGAAAACATAATTTCCTACCATGGCGCTAATTTCGGCTTCTGGAGGGTGTGTAGAGGCCCAAAATTTGTGCCAAAGCAAAAACTTGTGTTTTCTTTCTCCTCAATCAACATTTCCTTTTGTCTGGAAACCTGAATCAGTCATCTAAATCTTGAAATCTTGATTTTTTAATTACAATTTTGAAACATCAAGCAAAAAGACAACAAGAAACCAAAATCTCCCCAAAAAAAATGGAAAAAAACATGAAGACTTTATTATATTCCATGAAATGTACATCAAAATAGGCCTAAAGCTAAATGAAGATAAGTTATAATCTAAGAGAGGGGCCCAATTGAAGGTACTATGCTAGCACTATTATAACCCTCTTTGCATGGATAGCACAAAGATTAGAGTCCTCTAGAACCCTGCTAAGAATTTGCTCTAAGGCTATCCCCATAGCATTGTACGAAACCCTGTAACCCTGTATTGATCTTGTATTGTTGTATGATCTCATGAACCATACGTCAAAGTGAGGCACGAGGGATGAGATTCTCCATAGTAGTTTGGAACTTTTGAAAATCTTGGAGAGATTTAATTGCCGACTGCCTCCTCTTCACTTTAGGATCTGGTTTTAGCCCCTAATTATCTCCAACCCTCAAAGTAGCATTTGTGAAGTCACCACCTATAAGCTTTTGTGCGTATCGCTTAAGACAAACAATCCTATATGTAACATCCTATATTATGTTTCTCCTTGCTTTCTCTTGACCCATCCTAGCCTTTGGTTATGGGGCTCTTGCATTCCTACTACCATAGGTGCTCATCACTAATAGTTCTCACATTTTGTAGTATTCGATGTGTCCCATACATTTCTTGATTCTTCTTACAAGAGTCAATAGGATATATATGTGATATTTAAATCTTTGATGCATCCTTCTAGAGTTATTACCAGATGGAAGCAGTTGTTGGAGACTTCTTGAGTTGAGCCCAAATACCCTCTCTTTCCTAAAGCTTTCACTATTATCAATTGGATAGCAACATTAGGATATTTGACTGATTCATGGTTTAAAAGTAACTCAAGGATAACCCATGTTTTATAAAGAGAGCCCCAATGGGATCAATTTCCTAGAGTTTAATGATAGTCGATTGTATATGCAATATTGGAAACTCAATAATATTCCATACTTCTTTGTCTACGATAACTTCTTGCATCTATTCGTAAACATTTCTCCAAGAGTGGCGAAGCATTGTATACAACTTCTTTCCAAGTGTTTGGTACATGCCAACAATTGGGACAATTCAGCAATGCCTTTATTGCTAGTTTGACCCCCAAACATCCTAAGGGGTCCTCTATGGATAGGGTAGGGACTTCCACCGAACAACGTTCCAATCAAAGGCTAAGCATATGGGCAAGGCATGCAAACAGTAGGAAGGGTGATGTGAAATCCATATTGTATGAATATCTGCTTTATGTCCAAATGTTTATGGAATGTCTTGGGTTGCAGCATCAACATGAATAAATGTCTAGATGGTGTGGTGACTTCAAGGAAGGTATGTTCAATTTTGAATCCAACCTAATTGTGTGATACAAGGCATGATGTGCACATGAGCATGATCAAAAGGAAGTCAAAGGCAAGGCCATGCAGGGAGAATGTGCAAAGAAGAGACCATACACAAAAGCAATGTGACAAATTTGGGGATTTAACCTTTACAAAGTAGAATACAACTTGCACCCAACTAATAATGACCATCTAACATTCTCCGTGGAACTAATATCCTTGAAGATGGTCTTAAGGGAACCAAATTTGTTACACAAAGGATCCAATCATAATAGATTGGTTGTGAAACACTTTCTGGGTGGAACTAAAGTCCTCAAAGATAGCAAACAATCACACCTTTTTTTATATTCCCTAAATAAGCTATGCAACTCCACTTCTAAGACAAATAAAAGTGGCAAGTCCCTAGCCAAGAATATCATAGCCCTATAATCTAGATTCATCTAAGCAAGCTCTGAGGGTAACAAAAGCTCACTACATTCAGTCTCCACTCCGCCTCCCTCCGTCCCTCTCTCTCCCTCCGCCACCTCCTTGCCTCTCCCTCCACTCACCTTTCCTCTCCTCACTCAGCCTCTGGTGCACTAATGTTACCCTAGTATGTCACGTTACTACTTGACAAAAAGCCGTTATTTAGTAATCAGGTTGGGGAGGGGGACGGGGAGGGGGAGAGGGAAAGGGCCGAGATGGGGAGGGTTGGGCAATAACATATGGGCGGAAGGGGGAGGTTGAACATTGAGGGAGGAGTGCCAATGCTTGGTATTATGAGAGGGGCAACGAAATAAGATGGATGAGTATATGGGTGTAGCCCAAGCCTAATTTGATCAAAATGGATCCGTCCCGAGCTAATTTCATTTTGTCCCAAGCTAGTTTCATTTTAATAGCTATTTGAGAGATGGTTTTGATTGGGAATTACATATCCATGCTATGTCCATCCTAAACCAATCCATGTGCTTAAGCCCTCAACTCGATTGAGAACTATTGTCTATCATATATATGCATCTAAGCTAAGGCAAGGTCATTTTCACAAGTTAAGGTTCTATGTAGATAGGAGATGGTTTTGATTGGGATGGTTTTGACTAAGAATTACATATCCATGCTATTCCCATCCTAAACCATTCCATGTGCTTAAGCCCTCAACTTGATTGACAACTACCGTATGTCACAGATAAGCGAGGCAAGGTCATTTTTCGCAAGTTAAGGTTCTTTGTAGATAGGAGCGTTACAAAGCGATTTTACACCAGCCCGACAATCCGCAAATATCAAGTGGAAAGCAAAACTAACGAGGCTACTCACCACATGCCTGCAATCCAAACAACTTTTTTGTAAAACCAAACACATTAACTCAAATATATGCTCTTAACCAAATTGTTTACATGAACTCGGTGATTTTAAATTGTCTACAAGAAATTTGTGGAGACTCTCCTCTTGGAATTTGATGCATTATACTACTCTCATTGTAGGAGCGTTACAAAACGATTTGACACCAGCCCAACAATCCGCAAATATCAAGTGGAAAGCAAAACTAACGAGGCTACTCACATGCCTGCAATCCAAACAACTTTTTTGTAAAACCAAACACATTAACCAACCAAACATTAACTCAAATATATGCTCTTAACCAAATTGTTTACATAAACTCGGTGATTTTAAATTGTCTACAAGAAATTTGTGGAGACTCTCCTCTTGGAATTTGATGCATTATACTACTCTCATTTGTTTTGGAATTGCATGCATTGTACTACTCATTTGTTTTGAAATTTGATACATTGTACTACTCTCATTTTTACTTTCCCTCACAAGAGAGCCTCTAAGTGACATTCTTGAAACAATTATGAGCTTATCGATGCCCATACTATTGCATGTTTCATCATCCCCTTAAAGTCCTTAATCCAACAGGAAGAAACCTGTGTGCGCCTAGGTATTCAATAGACTTCGGGTGTGTCCAGATGTTTAGTAAGATTAACAAAGTAAACATCCTATGGACAATCATATGCTTCAACTTTCAGTGAATCATATGCAAGTAAAACCAATCTGCAATCCTTCAGTGTCACATGACACTATGTAGCAAAATCCATTTTCTGTACATTCCAGGGTAGCCAAAAGCCAGTTTAGTCATCCCCTATAACTCCTTAGCTCAACAATGAGACTTGGGTGTGTCAAGGTGTTCTACAATGTTGACACATGGCATGCTTTACTTCAAAAAATGATTAACAATATAAAAATTGCTCCAAACGAAACAGATAAACCAAATGATTGGTATGAGACATGCATATGTGCCAAAAGAGCTTCGAAACAAGCTAGATCCTAAGTCTAAGAAATGCATCTTTCTGAGTTATGGTGAAAGTGGAGAGATGGGCTATCGTCTCTAGGACCAAGAAACAAAGATCATATGCAGCCATGATGTAACCTTCAATGAAAAAAAGATACATAAGGCACCCATGAGGGATGTGGAAATAAAGAGAATCACTTTCCAAGACGTGAATCCACCTACATATGTTGATAGACACCAAGCTGTCCATGAAAAATTGATGTGTAAAAAGCTAAATTTGACATGATAAAACACCGTGTATGGCCATCAATCACATCTCCATCACCACAAAAGGAATCAGAACACTTTCATTTCCTTTTGAGTTTGCCTCTTTAAGTGACAGCATCTACACCAAGAATGGCGACAAAAGATGGCATTTTTTCATTACCTTTTCATTTGTGTTTTAAGTGGATGGCTGTGGTGGAGCATATTTGCAAGAGCATATTGTTCAGAGAGGGGGCGAGATATAATCTTTCCATAACAACAAGGATGAGCAACCTTCCTATATTATTTTCCCACCTTGAAAATTGTCTTCCTATGCTAAGGATACGACATCTGCACTTAATGGTATTCTATGTCTAATGAGAGAGTTATTTATAAAGAAGACAAGACCTTATTGGATGTGCACTTCTTTTTGTGCATGAACCTGCTTGACATATAAGACAACAATATCACAGCATTTGAGTACAAAAGTACCAAAGCATATAAGATGGGAGAATTGATAAAGGAAGCATTGAGTAGAGCTCAACCTTATGGCCATAAATACATATTTCACCTAAAATTTTATAGCATAAGCAGTGAATGAACCAAAAAACCTTGCCATCTGCCAAGAGGGGTACAAACAAAATGCTAGCACCATGTCCTGGGCCTCAAACTGGCACTAGCCACCACCTTTAACTCGAATTGAATATTGATAAATAGACCATAAAGCTTGCCTTAACCAGTAAATTTATTGTACATGAGTAAAGACGAGCAATAGAAACGACTTTGAACTTGCAACATCCTCTTTTTACAAATGGGGGCTGTAAACCCAGTCGATAGTTACTGTTAGAGATGGTCTTTTCATCGAGCAATTCGTATACCTGGAACACCTGA
Source organism: Dipteris shenzhenensis (assembly GCF_047967505.1). NCBI lineage: Eukaryota > Viridiplantae > Streptophyta > Polypodiopsida > Gleicheniales > Dipteridaceae > Dipteris > Dipteris shenzhenensis. The sequence goes on along the minus strand of NC_141602.1, from coordinate 43,967,477 downwards.
AAGACTCATCTTTGCAACAAGCCCTCTTGGTAGCAGTGGAGGCTCTTCAAAGCCCATAGAAAAACTGAACTGATTAGCATAGTGGACCAGCTTAGCCTTCTCCAAGGAAAGGCCCTTGAGAGACTTATAATAGCCGATCCAAGCCTGGTACGCCATTGTTCTAACCTTGAGATCTATGTCAGAGACAGTAGAGAGAACCTGCAAGGCAAGTTCCCATCACACAAATGCTTAAATCTTAGCAAATGGCCTCTCTAAAGAAACAGACAGATGTGATGATAACAAAACATGCTGTCTAATCAGATGATCAACCCAACCTACAGATGCACTTCCACACTATTAATTTCCGAAGGTACATCCTAGACAAGGATTTGAGTAGCAGCCTATAAACTGATGCCTAACTGGTGTATAAGATGTGCTCATTTTAAAACAAGGAGTCATCAATCTCAGTAAGAAACAGACTACTTGAGTTGAAAAAGAAGTTCCTCTGGAAAACCGTTACTTTCCTAATGAAAGCATTTCATTAAACTACTTCATGTGAAAAAACCATAAGCATCCTCTTGACACACTATTAATTTCCGAAGGTACATCCTAGACAAGGATTTGAGTAGCAGCCTATAAACTGATGCCTAACTGGTGTATAAAATGTGCTCATTTTAAAACAAGGAGTCATCAATCTCAGTAAGAAACAGACTACTTGAGTTGAAAAAGAAGTTCCTCCGGAAAACCGTTACTTTCCTAATGAAAGCATTTCATTAAACTACTTCATGTGAAAAAACCATAAGCATCCCCTTGCCATGACTTTCTACTCTGTCAACCGATACAAGCAGCCGTGGCAGAATGGACCAGGGCTGCCAGCAGTGAAATGGGAGACCTGGGAGCAGAGACGGGAAGACAGAAGGGGGAAATACCAAAGCAGCACGACTCCTGCAAACCAACCATCTAGTAGGCCAAGTAGGCCAATGAAACAAGTATATTATGGCACCGATTGAGCGTGCATTTAAGCAGGTATAATACCTCTTTAAGCAGGCAAAGAGAGGGTTGTATATCCAGTGAGAGTGGGGTTTGTATATTTATTTTGTGTGAATAGCCAGTGGTAGTCACTTTGTATATTTATTTTGTGTGACACATCTCTCTCTCTCTCTCTCTCTCCCCCCCCCCCTGTCGGCATCCAGTCACCCGTCGTCTAGCCCCTCAAGCCCCCGTACAGGCCGTACAGCCGCATTCAGCCTTCATCGTGCAGCCGTGGCCTCCATCCGTACAGCAGCAGAGCAGCCTTTTTGTCCAGGTCGTCCAGAGCAGAGCAGAAGGGGAGATATCTAATACACCTCAAACTGGGCAGTTCGCCACCACACCAGTCAGCAAGCCCTCGCACTCTGTATTGCAGCCACATCAGCAACACCCAGCCCGAACGCACTATACTTTAAGCAAAGGATTGGATCAGACCTGCAGGAGCAAATCTACTATCTACAGCAGGAAGTAAGAGAGCTCAGGCTTATGGTAGCAGCTCTTGGGAAGAAAGTGAAGGAGATGGAAAATGATGGTAAGCAGGAGATCATTGCTGAACTTCTACAAAAATGCAGCTCATCTCCACCAGGACCAACACTTGTCTCCACGGTCGAAGAGATGATTACCACTCATGTCAGTTCAGCCAAGAGAGAGATGGCTATTATAGCCAACAACAAAATCAACAAAGCAGATCTCTACACAGAGGTAAAAGAGCAGGCAAACATAGCAAAAAAGAAGGAAATATTGTGCATTGGGGGGCTGCCAGAGGATTGCCTTGGCTTGCCAGTTGATGTATCTACTGAGGGATACACAGAAGAAGAAAAGCTCAAGTGTCTCAAGAAGGAGATACCACAGATAGAAT